>NW_004444233.1:1063466-1079753 GCF_000243295.1 Trichechus manatus latirostris | reverse complement strand
AACATCTCAATTGATATTTCATCAATTCCTGGAGCCTTGTTTTTCACCAATGCCTTCAGTGCAGCTTGGACTTCTTCCTTCAGTACCATCGGTTCCTGATCATATGCTACCTCTTGAAATGGATGAACGTCAACCAATCCTTTCTGATATAATGACTCTGTGTATTCCTTCCATCTTCTTTTGATGCTTCCTGCATCATTTAATATTTCCCCCATGGAATCCTTCACTATTGCAACTGGAGGCTTGAGGAATGCCGAGCGTGTTCTTCCCTTTTGGTTTTCTATCTCCAGCTCTTTACACGTGTCATTATAATACTTAACTTTGTTTTCTTGAGCCGCCCTTTGAATCTTCTGTTCAGTTCTTTTAGTTCATCATTTCTTCCTTTCGCTTTAGCTACGTGACGTTCAAGAGCAAGTTTCAGAGTCTCTTCTGACATCATCCATTTTGGTCTTTTCTTTCTTTCCTGTCTTTTTAATGACCTTTTGCTTTCTTCATGTATGATATCCTTGATACCATTCCACAACTTGTCTGGTCTTCGGTCATTAGTGTTCAACGCGACAAATCTATTCTTGAGATGTCTCTAAATTCAGGTGGGATATACTCAAGGTCGTACTTTGGCTCTTGTGGACTTGTTCTAATTTTCTTCAGTTTCAACCTGAACTTGCATATGAGCAACTGATGGTCTGTACCTTAATTTACTGAGCCAGTCTCTTATTGATGGGCATTTAAGCTATTTCCCATCTTTTTACAAATGAAACAAGTATAAAATTGCTGGCCTAAAGAATACGTGCATTTTTCTTTTATTTTGAAGCTGTTGCTAAATTACTCTCTGCAGAGGTTATGTCAATGTATATTCCCACCAGCAATGAGAGTGCCTATTTTTCCACACCCTGGCTAACACAGTATATTATCAAATGTTTGGTCTTTGTCAGTTTGATAGGTGAAAAAGATTGCTTTACTGTAGTTGTATTTTGTTTTTCTCTTATCATGGAGGTTGAGCATCTTTTCACGTTTAAGTCATTTATAGCTGCTTTTCTGTGAACTATTTATTTACATTTGCCCACTTTTTAAATAGAGTTGTTGATCTTTTTCATATCATTTTGTAACAGTTCTTTACATATTGTCTTGGCTCAGATTCCCTAGAAGACAGGGCCCGAGACAAAGCTTACATGCAAATGGTTTATTGTTGTTGTTGTGTGCTGTCTAGTAGATTCCAACTCATATCAACCCCATGTGACAGAGTAGAGCTGCAGCATAGGGTTTCCTAGGCTGAAATCTTTATGGGAGCAGATCGCCAGGTCTTTTCTTCCATGGAACCACTGGGTAGGTTCCAATTTTTTGGTTAGCAGCCAAGTGCTTAACCATTGTGCCACCTGGGCTCCTTAATGCTTTATTGGGAGAGTGCAATCCCAAGGCAGCCACAGTGAAGGGAAAAATAGAAGTGAGGCCAAGAAGGAAGGCAAGCAACTACAGGTGGTACATTATCAAGCTGGCCACAGCTTCATGAGCAAGCAGACAGTTGTTCAGTTAAATGAACGGCAGGGGTAGGGGGAATGTGGGGAGGAGAGGATTTTACCTGTCAATTCCCTCCCATGTGCAGTCTCTCGCAGGTCAACATTTGTCCCCATGTGGCATGAACTGCCTGCATTTCTGCTTCGCATCACCCAGCACAGCTGGTAGGGAAGCCAGATTCCTTACCCTGTGGCATGGTGTTTCATCTGAGTCCAAAACAAACCTGTTGCCGGGAAGTGGATTCTGACTCATGGAGACCCCATGTGTTACATGGTAGAACTGCTCCATTGCATTTTCTTAGCTGTAATCTTTACAGAAGCAGATTGCCAGGCCTTTCTTCCATGGTACCACTGGTGGTTCAAACCACCAACTTTTAAGTTAATAGTCGAGTGCAAACGGTTTATACCACCCAGGGACCTCATCTGAGTCCAGAAGAGGGGAAAGGAGTCATAGCTTTTGGACCTGGGCAGCAGAGCAGCTGTGGCCCCAGCCCAGCCTTTGTCTTGGTGGAAGCCAAAATAGGCAGTGTTGTTAGGGATGGGGCAATGAAGGCAGCAGCCAGGGCACTCCATTGAGCAAGCAGCTGAGGTCCTGGAGGAGCAGGTAGACCCAAGCAATTCTTGAGGGAACAATATACATGTATGTATATATATATATATAAAACATATTTAAAGCAACATATATACAATTATTGCTGTACTGTAAGTTTTAGGTATTTCCCTTCTCTCCTCCAGTCTGTTTCATTTATGGTGATTTTTTTTTTTTTTTTGCCATGCAGAAATGTTTTATCTTTATGTGACCGAATTTATCAAAACTTTCTATTATAACTTCAGCCTTTTCCTACTGTGCGATTACTTAAAAAAAAAAAAAAATCCCACATTTTCTTCTGGTACTTATGTCCAAGTGTAAATATCTCTGGTCCATCTGGATTTTATTTTGGTGTAAAGGCATGTAGTATAGATCCATTTTTTTTTTTTTTCCCAAATGGCCACTCAGTTTTCCCTGCTATAAAAGGTCACCTTTATTGCGTATAAAATTTTCTTATTTTTGAAGACTTATTGATGTCTTCATCACTCTGAGGTCTAGTAAATTGACTTATGGGAGAAGTATCGTGGGAGTGCAGAGCTGGACTTGGTGCTGCACCATTGTTCACTCCATAGAGAGCTATCCTGGTCAAATAACAGGCAGTTAATTAATAGTTGATTCTGTGATACTACAGCCAAAATTTCACCTCCTTCATTGCACTCGGATGTTGCTAGTTATGGAAAAATTTCCGCATCCTGAGGTACTGTGGTTTGAATTAAAGCTTCTTCCTCTGAAGAATGTTATAAAATATAAATGTAGTTTTAGATGTGCTATTTTTACTTGGCATGGTCTGTGGGATATCCTCAAACGCATTTAAAGTGCCAAAAAACCGGCAAGACCGGGAAATATGTTTTAAAAAAACTGTACCTTCAGAAACAATGCTTGCTTCACAGAATTATTATTCACTTCCTTGTGCACCACACCATCCCATCACCAATATAGCTTGTCCATCTTTCTGGCATAACTCCAATACTATTATAATGGCATTGTTTAATCTCGGGGTTTAGCCTAGCTCCTAACACAAAGTAGTTGCTTAAAACATGCTTCTGGAATGAATAAAAAGCAGGATAAAGAATCTACTTAAATCACCTCCTTTGGAAGCCTTCTCTGACACCACCATTTCTCCTCCCAGCCCCGCCCAGACTCCAGGGTCCCACTGTGCCCTCTTTTTTTTTAAATCACTGACTCCCCAACATTTTAAAGACATGGACTATCATTTTTATATCCCTAATCCCTAAAACCAGAAAACCAGTTGCTGTCAAGTCAATTCTGACTCATGACAATCCCATGTGTGTCAGAGTAGAACTGTGCTCTATAGGGTTTTCAGTGGCTGATTTTTCAGAAGTAGATCCCCTTTAGGTGGACTCAAACCAAGCTTTTGGTTAGAAGCTGAGTACTTTAATTGTTTGCATCACCCAGGGACTCCTTTATATCCCTAAAAAAAGAAAACAAACAAACTCGTTGCCTACTAGTCAATTCTGACTCATGGCGACCCCGTGTGTTACAGAGTAGAAGCGCTCCATAGGGTTTTCTTGGCTGTAATCTTCATAGAAGCACATCGCCAGGCCTTTCTTCTGCAGTGCTGCTGGCTGGGTTTAGAACTGCCAACCTTTAGATTACTAATCTGTGCCACCCAAGGACCTTTTATATATCCCTCACACCTAGTAAATACTCAATAAATATTCGGGGAGTGAGTAAATAAATTGCAGTTACAGAGGCAGACTATTAGAAAAAGTCTGAAAGTTGTTAAGGAGTAGGTAGTATTTCAGGTCTTTGTTTCCAGAAAAGAGAGACTTCTTTTCCCAGAGGATAAAATGTGAATGACTAGAATGAGCATGGATCCCTGAATGGCATAAACAGTTTGTGTTCAGTTGCTAACCAAAAGGTTGGCAGTTCGAACCCACCCAGCTGCTCCATGAAAGAAAGGCCTTGTGATCTACTTCCGTAAAGATTACAGCTAAGAAAATCCTATGGAGCTCAGTTGTTCTCTGTAACACATGGGGTCACCATGACTTGGAATTGACTCAACAGCAACGAGTTAAAATGAGCATATATTTTGGAGAGACAAAACTGGGTTCTAATTCCAACTCTGCCACTTACTTTGGGCAAGTCATTTCTCTTCTCTGAGCTTCAGTTTCCTGTGCTGTTACTGAAAAATAATTAGGATTGAAAATAACATTTGGAAAGTCCCAGCACAGGACATGGCATGTAGTAGGCACCCAATAATAGCTGTGCTAGTGCTATTATTATTTACCATCACTAGTATTAAGAGGTGTGTCAGGAATATAGAGGAAGCAACGGCGACTAAATTTAGAGTTGGGTAGCTTTGGAGGAGATAGTTTGGGCATGGGACAGAGTGTAGAGGGACCACCAATAATGGTTGTCGTGATAATAACCATCAGATATGGTCAAATGATGTCAAACTGTCAAACCCACTCTGTAAGGCTCTGTAAATACATCATTTCATTAATTCCTTACAACAAACCTTAACATCAGTGGTATCATTGATGAAATTTCTGATGTCTCTGAGGAAATAAGCTCAGGGAACTTCTCCAAGTTTCAAGATTGTACAGCTGGTATGTGGTTGAAATGGGTTTAAACTTGCATGATTTCAAAGCTTGTGTTTTAGCCTTAAGTCTTATGCTACTCTGAAAAATGCAAGAGCTAAGAATATTCTGGGAATAAAGAGAAACTAAATACCTGGGAGCTCCTAAAAATCTAACACTTATGCTCATCAAAAGATTTCACCAAAAAAGTAAAAAGACAACCTATAGACTGGGAAAAAATTTTGGGCTACCACAAATCTGATCAGGGTCTAATCTCTAAAATCTACAAGATACTGCAAACCCTCAACAACAAAAAGACAAATAACCCAATTAAAAAATAGGCGAAGGATATGAAACAGGCACTTCGCCAAAGAAGACATTCAGGTGGCTAACAGACACATGAGGAAATGCTCACGATCATTAGCCATTAGATAAATGCAAATCAAAACTACAGTGAGATACCATCTCACCCCAGCAAGGCCAGCATTAATCCAAAAGACATCAAATAATAAATGTTGGCGAGGTTGTGGAGAGACTGGAACACTTATACACTGTTGGGGGGAATGTAAAATGGTACAATCACTTTGGAAATTGATTTGGCACTTCCTTAAAAAGCTAGAAATAGAAGGACCATAGGATCCAGCAATCCCACTCCTTGGAATATATCCTAGAGAAATAAGGGCTGTCACAGGAATAGATAGATACATACACACCCACGTTCACTGAAGCACTGTACACGATAGCAAAAAGATGGAAACAACCTAGGTGCCATCACGAACGATTGGATAAACAAATTAGGGTATATTCACCCAATGGAATACTACACAACAATAAAGAACAACAATGAATCTGTGAAACATAACATGGATGAATCTGGAGGACATTACGCTGAGTGAATTTAGTCAGTCGCAAAAGGACAAATATTGTATAAGACCACTATTGTAAGAACTCAAGGAAAGGTTGAAACACAGAAGAAAACATTCTTTGATGGTTACAAGGGTGGGGAGGGAGGGTGAGGATTATTCACTAACTAGACAGTAGACAAGAATTATCTTAGATGAAGGGAAGGACAGCACACACTACAGGAGAATTCAGCACAACTGGACTAAACCAAAGCTAGGAAGTTTCCTGAATACAATCAAACACTTCAAGGGACAGAGTAGCAGGGGCAGGGGTCTGGGTACTATGCTTTCAGGGGACATCTAGGCCAACTGGCATAATGAAGTTTATTAAGAAAATGTTCTGCATCCTACTTTGGTGAGTGGCGTCTGGGGTCTTAAAAGCTAGCAAGTGGCCATCTAAGATGCATCAATTGGTCCCAACTCAGCTGGAGTAAACGAAATGAAGAACACCAAAGACGCAAGGAAAGTATTAGCCCAAGAGACAGAAAGGGCCACATAAACCAGAGACTTCATCAGTCTGAGACCAGAAGAACTAGATGGTGCCCGGCTACCACCAATGACCACCCTGACAGGGAACACAAAAGAGAGTCCCTGATGGAGCAGGAGAAAAGTGGGGTACAGAACTCAAATTCTAGTAAAAAGGCCAGACTTAATGGTCTGACTGAGTCTGGAGGAACCCCAGAAACCATGGCCCCCAGACTCTCTGTCAACCCAGAACTAAAACCATTCCCGAGGCCAACTCTTCAGACAAAGATTAGACTGGACAATGGGACACAAAATGATACTCGTGAAGAGTGTGCTTCTTAGCTCAAGTAGATTCATGAGACTAAATGGGCAGCTCCTGTCTGAAAGTGAGATGAGAAGGCAGAGAGGGTCAGGAGCTAGTTGAACGGACAAGGGGAAAGCAGGGGTGGAAAGGAGGAGTGTGCTGTCACAGTGTAGGGAGAACAACTAGGGTCACATAACAAGGTATGCATAAGTTTTTGTAAGAGAGATTAACTTGAATAGTAAACTTTCACTTAAAGTACAACAATAAAAAATAAAGAATATTCTGGGAATAAAAATTAGACTAGAAACTTGTCAAGAACCTAGATTCAAGTTAAAACCAAAAAATTCATTGCCACTGTGGATTCAGATTCATAGTGACTCTATAGGACAGAGTAGAACTGCCCCATAGGGTTTCCAAGGAGTGGCTGGTGGATTCAAACTGTTGACCTTTTGGTTAGCAGCAGAATGCTTAACCACTGCGCCACCAGGGCTCCAGGAGAGCTGGGCTAAAATAATAAGTAAAGCTACTAGGCTACATAAGGAGACCCGGTGGCACAATGGTTTAAAGCACTGGGCTGCTAAACAAAAGCTCAACAGGAGAAAAGACGTGGCGATCCGTTCCCACAAAGATTACCGCCTGGGAAACTCTATGGGGCAGTTCTACACGAGCATACAACACTAGGCTACATATACCTGTTTTTTCAATTCCCTGCGCTTTGGAGTCCCTGAATGGTACAAATGGTTAACACGTTCACTACTACTGACTGAAAGGCTGGAGGTTTGCCTCCACCCAGAGGTGCCTTGGAAGAAAGGCCTGGTGATCTACTGCTGAAAAATCAGCCACTGAAAACGCTATGGAGCACAGTTCTACTCTGACACATATGGGGTCACCATGAGTTGGACTGACTCAACAGCAACTGGGTTCTTTTTGTTGTTGTTACTATCATTAAAGACATCTTAACATTTTAAACAACTGAGCTTGTGCTGGACCCAATGGACTGCACTTAGTGTGGACCAGAAACAAAATGGAGGGCTGGTCCTTGGAAAAAAAATCTTCACCTGCATCCTATCCCTTCAGCAGCAGAAAGTTACCAGTGGTTGTAGGAAAACTGCCCTTTTGGGGGGTTTCTCGAGGCCTAGATTATCCCATGAAGGGAGAATTTCATTGGTTTGCATTTCCTTAGCACACATCAGATGTTTGCTTTAGCATACCATACATTCTCAGAGGTGCAGGACATGGAGCTGCACCCCAGGCACGGCTGTTACAAAGTTTCATCTGGCAGCAGCCTCGCTGACCCCCTAGTGCACAGGTTCATCCTTCTTTTCAGCATCACAAAATTTAGAACCTAATTCTGAATTTCCATGCACTGCTTGCCATTGTTGCATGCATCTTATCTCCTTCAGCCAGATGGTCTTTAGTGGGTTCTAGCCTCCACAATCCCCCACGAGCTCCGGAGCACTTAGCAAGTACTAATAAATATGCCCTGAATTGAGAGGTGAATAGAACAAGAGTTGTTTAGCAATATCACCCCTTTGTATCAGTATTACGTGGCATTAGAATTCGGGAGGGGTTGAGGAAGTTGTGCAGCAGGGGTCATTTCTTTAAAGTCCATTAATTTGTGTGTGCGTACATATATATATATATATATATACATACATATACATATATACATATACACACACACACACACACACACACACATATATATATATATACATCGCCCACAGAGAGTTCTGCTGAAAACAAACACAACCCGCCCTATGAATCTCCACCGCAGGAGGGCCGTGCGGCATGAATAAGAACTGGAGCCTCGGGGTTACCTTTTACAAAGGACACCATCTGTTTACTCAGCAAATATTTACTGAACAAAACGGGAGGATTGGCATTCCAGGGAGAGGGAACAATTTGAACAAAGCTGCAGAGGAGGGAAAACCAGAGGTATGTAGAGGATACAGTGAGTAGTGAAATAAAGTCCAAAAGGCAGGATGGAGCCTGATGAAGAAGAATTTGAATACTTGGCTAAGGAGTCTGGGTCTTATTCAACAGGAAAGAGAGAGACAAAGAAAGAATTTGAGCAAGAAATGGATTTAATCAAAACTGCTCAAAGATTAATTTGTAATAGTGCTTAAAATTTCCTGGAATGAAAAATAATACATGAAGCAGCCAACAACAAATGAGTACTTACTGTGTGCCCAGCATTATGCCAAGCGCTTTACATACAGTCTCAATTAATAAAACAAATAATTAGGTGATACATTTAAGATTCAGTGCCTGACACGTGTTTTCCAATCCTCATGATCACCCTGTGAACTGGGTATTATTATCATCTTAATTTACAAATGATACTCGAGGTTCAGAAAGGTTAAGTTGTTAAACCCAAGGTCAGACAACTCTAAGTGGCAGAGACAAGATTTAAACTGAGGTCGGTCGGACTTCAAAGCTGGAGCTCTTAACTCAGGAAGATGTTCGGAAGCAATTGCACAAGTGTTGACAACTGGTGATGAACTGGGGAAGGGGCATGAGGGAAGGAGAAGAGAAAATGGATATACAACTAAATTATGGAAACATAATAGACATGCCCTGGTGGCGCAATGGTTAAGCACTTGACTGCTAACCAAAAGGTTGGTGGTTCGAACCCACCAGCCGCTCGTATACATTCATGTAAACACCACCATAATCAGGATACTGAACAGTTCCATCACTTCAAAAGTTCCCTCGTGCTCAAACCCCGCTCCACCGCAGCTTCACCCTGCTCTGCCACAGCTGCCCCCAATTCATTTGCAGTCCTTGCAAGCTGCAGTCTCTAAGCGTGGTTTGTATTTGGCGCCAGATCTTTGCACATGCGTGGGCCAGGATCTTGGTGCATGCACAGATCTGGAGAATCGAGTCCTTACCTGACCCTATACCTGAGCATGGCCAGAGGGGAAGATATTCTCCAGCACACCACACGACCAGAGCCCCTTTGCAAAACGAGAAGCCCCACAACTCAGACTTCCTATGAAGAGTGACTCAGCATGACTCAACACCCAATCTCCAAATTTGGGCATGGGTGGCTCGGGGTGTAGGGTTTCAGGCACCAATCCTTGCCCCCTGGGGACTTAAGGACATAAAAGTTCCCCAGTCCCCTCAGGTGGGGAGCACGTGGTCGTTTGGCTGCTAGGCCCCATGTTGCTCCTTGTCTGCGCAAACAATAAATTGCCACTTTCTGTTTCTCTTGCAACTAGCGTCAGTCTTATTTCGATCAGCTAATAGGACAGGACAAGAACCTGAGGAATTTGGTTACAAATTCTGGCAACTCCAGTGGGACCCACGGACTCCAAAACCTGAGTGGTGAGTATCCAGACCCCCGTAATCCCTTAAGGCGCGCCCTGATCTCGTTTGATCTGTGAAGAGTCTCGGGTGGCGACCGTGATCCCCGCCCCAGGACAAGGTCCGCTGGTCCCCACCTCAGCTCAGGAACAGAAACTGGCTGGGAGAGGGTTAGAGTCCCTCCCCTAAATTAAGGTAAGTACGCTCCGCCAGGTTGTTCCAGTGGTCTTGGGGGTTAGGGTTCCCCAGGGAACTAGGCAAGATGAGGGTGGCAAAAGCACAGTCCTAAGACCAGATCCTAAGGGTTAGAGTCCCATTACAAAACAAGGGAAGTAAGAGGTTGTGGCCCCTGGGACCCATCCTTGCTTGGCTGGGGTCGCTCACCCCATCGGTGACTTGAGGGTTAGAGTCCCTCTGAGTCCATCTGTGGTCTCCCCATTGGCAATTTGAGGGTACAAGTCCTTCTGGGGTTGCCCCGCCATTGGTGACACTCTTTCGAAACACTCTTCTTTCTCTCCTCTCTCTCTCTGTTCTCTATCCTTTATTTCCTTTCTCTTCTCTCTCCAAGTGGAAAAGGGTGGCTTTTCACCCCTAGGTAAACCGTAACGCCAAGAGTTACCAACCTTGGCAGTGGCCTTGGGTTAGGGATCGTGGTAACTGAAAACCTAGTAGTGGTAAATACTTAAACGGAATGGGGAACAAAAATTCGATACCTTGGGACTCCCCTCTGGGGTGCGTCATAAAGAATTGGGATGTTTTCCAAATCTGAGGGAATGAAGAAAAAGCTAATTTTCTTATGTAAAACTGCTTGGCCCCAGTATTGTCTAGGCAACCAAGGAAAGTGGTCAGTGAACAGATTACTCGACCACAACACCACTCTTCAGCTCGATTTACATTGTACAAGAAATGGTAAGTGGGGTGAAAAATGTTATGTGGAAGCCTTCATGTCATTGCATAGTTTACATAGTGATAAGGAAACTCAGAAGGCGTACAAAATCTGTGTGCAAAAGGAAAAGAAAAAGTCCACCACACCACTGCCACTGCTAGTGGCAGATGACACTTTGGACCCCAGCAGCACACGCGGCTCTCCTCCCGGACCTGTGCCAAGTGGGGGAGGGACAGCTGGGGAGAGAAGGAGTGGATTGGCGGGAAGAGGTGAGAAGCATGCTCCTGCCACCCTTATCGGCGACCGTTATTTCCTGGAACAAGGTGGGAAGGGGTGGAGAATCAAACAGAAAAGCGGGCTGTCCAAATGTCCTGTTGTCACCACATAGAGGAGGGACACCCTATCAAGAAACAAATATGGCTCAGGGTGCCACAGAGCCAGGACAGAGCCAACAGGGAGGGCCAACTTCTAGCTGCCAAACTCCAGCAGCAGACAGGGGCCTGGTTCCGGTTCATGTTCCCTTTAGTACAGCAGACCTGATTAACTGGAAGAATTACACCCCAGGATATTGCGAGGACCCAGTCAAAATGTATGAACTGTTTACTACCATCTTTAACTCTTTTGATCTCACACGGGAAGACTGTCAATCTCTCTTAAGCACCCTCCTCTCCCCGGAGGAGAGGCAGATGGTCATAGACAAGGCCTGAGAGGAAGCCCAGAGACATGACGCTCAGCCAACCGGAGATGCAGTTGATGACATCTTTGCCCTTTGAGACCCCCGCTGGGATCACAATCGCACAGCAGAGTACTGTATGCGACGTGGCAGACTCTTCCACAACCCGAAGTCTCTGTCCACCTCAAGACCTTGAACACTACGGACCTGGCAGGAAAATGGAAGGGACCTTTTGAGGCGTTGATGTCAACCCCCTACTGCAGTCAAAATTGTGGAAAAGGGAGCATGGATCCATCACTCTTGCATCAAACCAACTCCTACTCCTGATATCAACCAACAAACCCTGAAAAACAATAAGAATTGGCAAAACCAAAAAAAGCACCAGATCCTTTGCCGTCCAGTTGATACCAACTGACAGCGATAATTGGGAGACTCGAGCTTTAGAGGATTTAAAGTGATAGTCAATTTTACCAGGTGATTGTCATCCCCTGGTGGCTGTGTGGGTTTTTGCCTTATCGGTAGTTATTTTCTGGCTTTGTATGACCTGGTGCCTGCTTCCCGCTGGACTCAGTGACCGACTGTCCACTAGCTCTGTTCATGGCTCTGTTCATGTTTGCCACCCACATGCAGCCTTATATCCTGTTTGTTTATCTCCTTTGTCTAGGGGAGAGGCAGGGCCCCCAGAATGGCGAGATAACTATCTCATAAGTACCTTGAACACTCTCCACTTAGAAGATTGCTGGGTCTGCTTCACCCTCCCTCACCACCCCCCTATTAGAACTAAAGACAATGTAGAAGCAGTCCCGGTCATCAATTACCCCGAAATACCCCCACCTACTAAAAACACCACCAGAGTCCCCACGCGATGGATCTCCGTCTGGGCCCATCTTTCATTCACGCCCATATATGGGATTAACATTTCCTGGGTTGAGAATCGAACCTGTTCTATCTGTTCACAGCCCATTGACCAAGAGTTTAATTCCTCTGATTACAATAGGGACTTTGTCCAACAGGCTATCTGGAGTCTCACCAACTCTGATGCAAAAACCCCAGACAACTGGAATGAGACAACTTGTCTCCAGACTAATCTGACCAACCAAGTCTGCTGCACAGGGGCACCTACTGAGAGAAGATATCCAAGAATTTCCCAAGAACTTTTTATTTGCTTCCTAACTATTGCTTCCCCAACCACATGGGGCTTACACCCCCCAGGCACACTCAATTACCTCTGAAGCGTATTTACAATGCCACAGGAGAGACTACCAAAGCCTCGCACGCCGAGTATATCGACCTGAACTTTATGGTCTCCTAGCCCCAAATTTGCAGAGCAACACTTGGCTCAAGCAGGCTAACGCCACTCTCAATAACTGCACCATCACTAAATCTTTCTGTGCCCCCAACAGATATATCTGGATATCTGGATCCGACTCAAACTCAAATAGCCGCAGCCCAGCTTATCACTATCCAGACTATGGGTTGGCAACTCCTTGCATCGACCCTGTCACTAACACCAGTCAATGCTCCCTAGGATTTTTGTCCCCCTCAGGCACCAGTGTCCACATATACCAGGCCTCTAACCAAACCTCAGGTTATACGAAAGAGAGCACTAGGTTTAATCCTGACTGGGGCAGGTGTAGTAATAGGGCTCCTGGCTCCTTGGGGAGGATTTGCCTATCATGAAGCCACCCTCCGTAATCTGACTTTGTCCATAGAAAATATTGCACAGTCCACTGCTCGAGCCATTGAAGATCAACAAAAGAGCAATGACTCTCTGGTGAGAGTGGTCTTAGACCATCATATAGCTCTGAACTACTTGCTCTCTGTACAAGGAGGCGTTTGTGCAGTAGCCAACACCTCTTGCTGCACTTACGTCAACACCTCAGGAGAGGTAAAAATAAATGTGAAAAGATTTACAAGAACGCTAAATGGGAGACTTCTGGGCAACATGGCGCTACAAGCACAAGCACCACACCATCCCGCCACAGCAAAGATCAGAAAACTAAGTTAAACAGAGTTACATGTCAGTCCTGAAACCCTAACCATCAAATGAAGAGATAAAGAACTCAGCCAAGCACGGGATAGAATAAGAAACTGACCAAGAACAGAGCACAAGGAGAGATACATGCAGAGGTCCCCTATCAGCTACTGCAGCACGGATCTGCCATCTTGGACTCCTATCAGAGATCAGCGAACAGGAGGTACAAGAAAGCAGCTTCACGGAGCTTCCAGCAGGAGATAGAACAACCGGTAACCCATGATACACCCTTCTTCACCCCCACTTAGCCTCCTCTGCTTCCTGCAGCCGCAGTCTATTGGCCAGGAAGCACGAGCTTCCCCCCAGTGCTGCTTGGATTCCACCGGCCCACACTGGCCAGCTCCCTATGTGCCATTTGTTGGCTGCCGGTGTTGCTTTTTTCCGCTTCTTTAGATTTCTTCCTTACCTCTCACCACCTCCCCCTCCTTTCTCTCAAATACCTGGCTCCGTGCGCCACCTTTGCTTCTTCCTGAAAGGCTGCGAAACACCGCTTGACTTGAAACTGCTTCCCGGCCTATGCTGCCATGCTGGGGGGACCCCTGGGGGTTTTTGTTTGTTTGTTTGCTCTGATTTGTTCTATTTTGACTGTTTGATTTCTTTTTCTTTTCTTGGCTTGGGAGCCCCTTCTAGCCAGGCAGTACCACGTGTCTTGAAAGCTAGTCCCTTACTCTGCGCAGATGCACAGGGACAGCCTTGGGAGCATTTCTTTTTTCTTGTTTTTGGCTTTTTTTTTTTCATTTCTTTCTTTAGTTTTCTTCTCTCTTATTCCCTTTTTGTCTTTCTTATTTCCAGTTTCTCGATTTATTTTCTTTTACCCTTTTTCTTTAATTTTTGTTTTCCCCCATTTCTCAGCCTCTCATCTCTCCACTCCAATAGCAACCTCCCTTAGCACTCTTTCTTGTTTGTGTGTATGTCTTTGGCTCCTGTTCCTCTCTCCACTCTCTCATCTTTCCCATACTCATCTTAGCTCCACACATCACAGTCTACCCCCTCCTTCCTGCCTACCTGCACCATGTGCTGAATGTCACACTCCCAAGCAACACAGGCATGGCCTACTGGAACCTGCCCTGCACTGATTCCCGGTCTGCACTGTCAGCCCTGGCACGTGCCACAAAAAACCTATCCCAGCAACTCCAGTTCAGCTGGACTTGCCCTGCTGTACCATACCTGAGTGACTGACCCTGCCCATTGGAGAAGGAGGTGAAAAGTATCATGCCCACAGACAAGCAAACAACAAAGAACGCACACCCCGCCTGCTCAGACATAACCAAATGAAACAAAAAAGCAGGATGAAACAAACAAATCTACAATCAATAAATGAGGAAAATAACCACTGAATGCTCTGAAGACAGCAGACAATATCAAAACATTTACAAAAACAGGACAGGATGGTTCCAGTAGGCATCCGAAAGAAAACACCAGATGACCTTACAGTAGAAGAAAAGGCACTAGACCTAACTGATAGGGAATTCAAATCTTTAATATTCAGAATTATCCAAGAGTTGAAGCAAAAAACAAAAATGAGGAAAAAAAACAGACAAATTCATGGAAGATACAGACAAAAAAAATGGAAGAATTTGAGAAAATAATACAGGAGCAAAATGCTAAAATAAATTCACAACTAGAAATCATACAAAAACAACGATTAGAAATCCAAAAGATACACAACAAGATTTCAGAAATGGACAGTGTCATAGAAGGGCTGAGAGGCAGGTTTGAAACGATGGAAGACAGGAGCAGTGAAATTGAAGACAAACACTTAGCTACAACTCTGTTTGAGGAAAAATCAGAAAAAAGAATGAAGAAAAATGAAGAAACCCTGAGAATTATGTGGGATACAATCAAAAGCAAAAATCTGTGAGTGATCAGAGTTCCAGAACAGGGGAGAAAACATAAAACACAGTGAGGATCGTTGAAGAATTACTGATAGAAAACTTCCGCAATATCATGAAAGATGAAAAGCTGACCATCCAAGAAGCTCAACGAACCCCATATAAGACAGACCCCAAAAGAAAATCACCAAGGCATATCATAATCACACTCGATAAAATTAAAGATAAATAAAGAATCCTGAGAGCAGCTCGAGAAAAGCAAAAAGTCACATACAGAGGAGAAATAATAAGACTAAGCTCAGATTATCTGGCAGAAACCATGCAGGCAAGAAGGCAATCCGATGACATATATAAAACCTTGAAAGAAAAAGTTGCCAGCCAAGAATAATATATCCTGCAAAACTCTTGTTCAAATATGATGGTGAAATTAGGTCATTTTCAGATAAACAGAAATTATATTAAAAGACTATGTAAAAACCAAACCAAACTTACAAGACTTATTAAAGGAAGTCCTTTGATCTGAGAACAAACAGTATCAGACCACAGGCTGAATACAGGACACAGGATTGTACTAGCCAGATACCAACCCAGGAAATAAACTCTTAAGGACTATGCAAAACCAAAAGAATTACAAAAGGGAAGAAGAGAGGTTAATCTGTAAATGACAACAGCATCAGAACAATAAAAGAGGGAATAAACTGTGTAGGTATAGAACCTTCTAATGGAGACGAAGTCAAGCGATACCAAGTAATAATAGACTGGTACAAATCTATGAAGATAAGGGTAAATTTCAAGGTAACCACAAAGAAAGTTAGCAAACCTCCTCATCAAAATAAAGAAGAAAAACAAAGTCTCGGTAAAAACAAAACCTACAAAAACAAAAGAAATGAAAAAAAATCCACAAACAAAAGGAACTCAGTACAGGAGAGTAAGAGGAACAAAGCAAACGTCAGCACCACAAAAAAGCACTACAAAATGCAATCCCACTCCTAGGAATATATCCTACAGAAATAAGAGTCATCACACTAATAGACATATGCACACCCCTATTCACTGAAGCGCTTCACAACAGCAAGAAGATGGAAACAACCTAGATGCCCATAAACAGATGAATGGATAAACTATGGTACACACACACAATGGAGTATTATACAAAGATAAAGAACAATGATGAATCTGTGAAGCATCTCATAACATGGATGAAACTGGAGGACATTATGCTGAGTGAAATAAGTCAA
>NW_004444233.1:994027-1062638 GCF_000243295.1 Trichechus manatus latirostris | reverse complement strand
AAAAAAAGGTCCTCAAGGTCGAGAAGGGAGAGTGTTGACACGTCGTGGGGTTCTTAACCAATGTCATAAAAAGGTATGTATACTGACTGTTTAACGAGAAACTATTTGTTCTGTAAACCTTCATCTAAAGTACAATAAAAAAATTTAAAAAAGAAAGCTAAATGGCTACAGAAGTTCAACCAAGGCCCAACTTCACAGGATATCTGGGATGTTGTAAAGGCTGTAATCCCGAGCTTAACCTGGTTTCTTCCCTTCTAGGACCCTTGATCATGGTCGTCCTGCTACCTGTATTCAGACCTTGTTTGTTTAACCTTTTAGTAAAGTTTGTGGCTTCCAGGCTTCAGAAGTTCCACCCGCAGATGATGTTATGACAGGGATATCGCACCATCTCCCCAGACCCGGTTCCAGCCAGAGCCCAGTTCTATGCCAGCGCCCCTAGCCACCATGAAGAAGCTACAGAAGATGAGACCTTCAGACCTAAACCCCTTTTAAGACTAAAAGGAACATGTTAGAGGGAGGGCTGAAACCCTGCTCCGCCACAGCTCCCCCGCTCCTTGGTTCACCATCCTTGCAAGCCACAGTCTCTAACTACGGTTTGCTCAGAGCCCGGTTTGCTCAGAGCCCGCTACAGTTTGCTCCCAGCCCGCAGCCCTCGCAAACCGCAGCCTCTAACCTCGGTTTGTATTGGCGTCAGATCTTTGCGCATGTGCAGATCTGGAGAATTGTGTCCTTACCTGACCCCAGACCTGAGCATGGCGGAAGGGGAAGATATTCTTGGCACATAGCGCCACTGGAGCCCCTTTGCAAAGGGAGAAGCCCCACAACCCGGACTTTCTATGAGGAGTGACTCAGCATGACTCAGCACCTGGATCTCCAAATTTGGGCATGGGTGGGCTCCGGGTGTAGGGTTTCAGGAACCAATACCTGAGGACTCCATTCCCTCAGGTGGGGAGCTCCTGGTCTTTCCGCGGTTAGGCCCCAAGTTACTCCTTGTCTGTGCAGACAATAAATTGCCACTTTGTTTCCCTTGCAACTAGCATCCAACTTATTTCAATCCAGGAATTCGGTTACAATTCTATTCCTTTGTAATTACATCTTCTCCCTTCCTGTAACCCCTTCCAACCACTGGTCTGTTCTCCATCACTAGAGAATGTCATATAAATGGAATCATACAATATGTAACTTTTTGAGACTGGTTTCTTTCAATCAGCATAATGCCTTTGAGACTTACCAAAGTTCTTTTGTGTATCAGTTGTCTGTTCCTTTTTAATGCAGAGTAGTATTCTATTGTATGGATGTGCCCCAGTGTGTTTATCCATTCACTCACTGAAGGACATTTGGGTTGTTTCCATTTTTGAATGATTATACATAGACCCATTATAAACATTCCCATACAGGCTTTTGTATGAACACAAGTTTTCATTTTTCTAGGGTAAATACCTGTGAGTGCAATTGCAGGATCATATATTCCATTTTATATGAAATTGCCAAATTGTTTTCCAGAATGATTGTATTGTTTTGCATATATTCCCCCCTGCAATATATGAGAGTTCCAGTGTATGAAAGCATCCTTGCCAACACTGGGTATTGTTAGCGTTTTTTAATTTTAGCCATTCTAAAAGATGTGTCATGGTATCTCATCAAGGGTTTAATTTGCATTACCCTAATGGCTAACAATGTGCTTATTTTCCATTTGTATATCTTTTTTAGTGAAGTGTCTGTTTAAGTCTTTTACTCATGTTTTAACTGGGTTGTTTGTTTTCTTGCTGTTAAGTTATAAGAGTTGTTTATATATTCTTGATACAAGTCTTTTGTTGGATATATGATTTGCAAATATTTTCTCCCAGTATATAGCTTGTCTTTTTATTCCCTTAATAGTGTCTTCCATAGAACAAAAGTTTTTCATTTTGATGAAGTCCAGTTTATCTTTTTTTGCTCATGCCTTTCTTGTCATGTCCTAGAAATCTTTACTTAACTTCAAGTCATGAAGATTTTCTCCTAAAAGTTTTGTAGTTTTATCTTTTATTTATACATAAATCCATGATCCATTTTGAGTTAATTTTTGGATAAGGTGTGAGCTTTAGGCAGGGTTTGTTTTTCTGTATGTGGAGGTCTAATTATTCCAATACCATCTGCTGAAAAGTCTATCCTACTCCAGTGAATTGTCTTTGCACCTTTCTCAAAAATCAGTTGGCCAATATCTAAGATACTCCACTGGTCTCACCCCTTTGGGAGCAAGGAAGAATGAAGAAAACTAAAGACACAAGGGAAAGATTAGGCCAAAGGACTAATGGACCACAACTGCCACAGCCTACACCATACTGAGTCCAGCACAACTAGATGGTGCCCGGCTACCACCACTGACTGCTCTGACAGGGATCACAACAGACGTCCCAGACACAGCTGGAGAAAAATGTAGAACAAAATTCTAATACAAAAAAAAAAGACCAGACTTACTGGCCTGACAGAGATTGGAGAAACCCTGAGAGTATGGCCCCCAGGCACCCTTTTAGCTCAGTAATGTAGTCACTCCTGAGGTTCACCCTTCAGCCAAAGATTAGACAGACCCATAAAACAAAAGGAGACTAAAGGGGCACACCAGCCCAGGGGCAAGGACTAGAAGGCAGGAGAGGACGGGAAAGCTGCTAATGTGGAACCCAAGGTCACGAAGGGAGAGTGTTGATGTGTCGTGCGGTTGTTAACCAATGTCATAAAACAATATGTGTACTAACTGTTCAATGAGAAGCTAGTTTGTTCTGTAAACCTTCATCTAAAGTACAATTAAAAACAAAATCAGTTGGCCAAGATACTAGCAAGATACAACAATTGGTCTCTGTTTATCTGGAGCAACAGAGGAAGAAAGAAACCTAAGACTCAGATAAGCAACTGGACTGCAAGACTAACTGCCTTCATGAACCATGCTTCCTCTAACATGAGACCAAAAGAACTGGATGGTGCCCAGCTACCATCACCAAATGTTTCAATCGGACACAATAGATGAATCCTGATAGAAAGAGAAAAAATGTGGAGCAGAACTTCAAATTTCCAAAGAATTCAGACTTACTGGACCCATTGAGGCTGGGGACCTCCAAGACTATTGCCCTGGGATACTCTCCAAACTTTGAACCAAAACTATCTCCTGAAGTCATTTTAAAAAAAAAAAAAAAAATCAAAAAAACAGTTTAGGTCAAAAACAAAGAATGTCACACCTAAGTATTGTGCTGTTTTAAAAAATTATCTGTATGAAAGCAAAGGAATAACAGTAACTCTAAAGCATAGATGAGAAGTTAGGGGGCAGTGAGTCTAAATTAATGGAGGTGAAATAACTAGAGTAGAAATCCTGAGAATATTGATATAGTGTTGTGAAAACGACGTGGGGGAGGTATCTGACCTCCAACCCCACAAGGAGGAAGGAGAACCAAGATCAACAGCCCAAGGCTGATTCCTATGAGGTGGAGGTCAGACATGCCTCCTCTCTCAGCTATCTCTACCAGTGCTGACGCAACAGTCTCTCCCTCAGCACTCTCTCCTGGGTTCGATAATTTATTGCAGTGGCTACGCAGAATTCACAGACCATACTCACAATTATGGGGTTTATTAGGGAAGTAACCATTACAATTCAGGCTCAAGAACACTCAGGATACAGTTTTTCCATCAGGATAGCCTCTCCCCAGCTGTGCTTGCAGGCATGCCTCTCCCTGGCCCTCAGTCTCTGCCGAAAGGCACTCAGCTTTCTCTCTCCACGGGCCGGGAAGCCCACCACGCCATCTCTGCTGCTGAGTCCTTGCTGCTGGTCTTCCCTTCCTTCGTGGTGGCAGACTCCTTCTCTCTGCGCTGGAATTGGCTCTCTTTTAAGGCAAAACTGACCAATCCCCTTGGCAGGCCACAATTACCTATCACACGATCACCTGGGTGGGCATTACAAGACTATGACTAGAAAGGCCACACACAAAAGTAATTAATTGTACCACAAGTGTGAATAATGTAGCCAATGTCACTGAACAATATGTGTAGAAATTATTAAACGGGAGCAACTTTTGCATATTTTGATGTGTGTATTTTCACCAAAAATAAAAATTTTTTTTTTTAATCAATTGGCCATATTTATGGGAATCTGTTTCTGGATTCTCTATTCTCTTCCATTGATCTGTGTGTCGCTCCTATTGCCAACACCACAGTGTCTTGATCACTGTAGCTTTTTAGTAAGTCTTAAAATCAGGTCATATGATTCCTCCACTTTGTTCTTTTTCAAAACTGTTTTAACTACTCTAGTTCCCTTTTCTGCATACATTGTAGAATCAGCTTTTCCATATCCTCTAAAAATCTGTTTTTTTAAAAAATTGGAATTGAATTAAATTTATTGATCAATAAGCTTGATCAATAAAATTGACCAATAAATTTATTGATCAATAAATTTGAAATCTTGAGTCTTCCAGTTCATGAGCATATTCTGTCTCTCCATTTATTTAGCTCTTCTTTGACTTCTTCCATCAATGTTTTAATGTTTTCAGCACATAGATCCTATACTTGTTACGGGAGATTTATACCTGAGTATTTTTTTTTTTTTTTTTGGAGACCTGGTGGACAGTGGTTAAGAGCTTGGCTGCTGACCAAAAGGTCGGCAGTTTGAATCCACCAGCTGGTCCTTGGAAACCCTATGGAGCAGTTCTAGTTGGTCCTATAGGGTCACCATGACTCAGAATTAACTTGATGGCAATAGGTTTAGGTTTGGTTTTATTTCATTTTTTTAGCTATTATAAATTGTATTGTATTTTTGAATTTTTGTGTCCAACTTTTATTCCTAGTGTATAGAAATACGATTTTTTTATGTGCTGACCTTAGGTACTGCAACTTTGATAAACTTATTACTCCTAAGAGTTTGTTGTTTCTTTGTTGGGTTTTTTTTTTTTTTTAAAAGTGTGTATGAATTCTTTGGGCTCTTCTACATAGACAATCATGTCACCTGCAAATAGCAATAGTTTTCTTTCTTTCTTTCGTATCTGTATGCATTTTATTTCTTTTTCTTGCTTTATTGCACTAGCTAGGGTTTTTGGCATGATGGTGATAGGAATAGCGAAAGTAGACATCCTTGCCTTGCTCCCTATCTTTAGTCTTTCGCCATGAAATGTGATGTTAACTGTGGGGTTTTTTGTAGATACCCCTTGTCAGAAAAAGGAAGTTCTATTCTTTTCCTAGCTTACTGTGAGGTTTTTTTTGTTTGGTTGTTTTAAATTATAAACGGATATTCACTTTTTTCAAAAAATACTTTTTCTGCATCAATTGCTATAATCATGTGTTTTTTGGTCAATATGGTAGATTACATTGATTTTTCAAATATGGAACTAGCCTTGCATTCCTGAGATAAACCCCACTTAAAACCTGTAACCTGTTGCCATCAAGTCGATTCTGACTCATAGCAACCCTATACACAGAGAACTGCCCCATAAGTTTTCCAAGGCTATAATCTTCACAGAAGCTGTGATGGTTAAGGTTATGTGTCAGCTTGGCTAGGCCATGATTCTCAGTGGTTTGGTGGATATTATGTAATTATCCTCCGTTTTGTGATCTGATGTGAACAGCCAATCAGTTGAAAGGCAATTAGTTTCCTTGGTGGTGTGGCCTGCATCCAATACATATGGATGTTCTGACAAAACGGTCTCTGGATCCTGCATCCGACTTGTCATCCTCTGACCTCTGGTTCTTAGGACGTGAGCCAGCAGCCTGCCACCAGACCTGCAGATCTTGGGATTTGCCGGTGCCTGCAACCCCGTGAGCCAGCAGCCTTCTGCCTAACCTGCTGATTTGGGGTTCCTCAGTCCCTGCAACCACCAGAGTCAGGAGAAGCCTCCAGCCTGATGCCTGACCCACAGATTTGGGACTTGCCAGCCTCTTCAACTGTGTGAGCCATTTCCTAGAGATAAATCTCTCTGTACATATTTATATATATATGCTTCATTGGTTTTGCTCCTCTAGAGAACACAGCCTAAGACAGAAGTAGACTGTCACATCTTTCTCCCTCGGAGTGGCTGGTAGGGTTGAACTGCCTACTTTTCGGTTAGCAGCTGAGCCCATAACCACTGCACCACCAGGGTTCCTTAAACTCCACTTAGTCATGATATATATATATTTATACATATTGTTGGATTTGATTTTCTAATATTTTACTGAGTTTTATGCCTTACTGACTTATTGCCAATTATTAAATGCTTACACATTTTCAGGGACTGATGCAGCAAGGGTTCAGGTTTTCCTTAAGCTGCACTGTCAATTTGATTTCTTTTTCTCCTTGTGTTTTGCAGCCACATCCAGAATGAAACGAAATCTACCAACCAGGTCAGCCTACGCCTCTGTGCAGCCCCACAACTATGAAGATTTCTAGGGGGGCTTAGAGTATTTCTTCTTCCTTCTCCTTCAGCAAGGTAACCCCAGGTCTCTGTAGGTAAGCATGGCTTTTGGTGGAGTAGACTGCCCATCTCAGGCCCATGGCCGATTGGGTAAAGGGCGGCCCTGGACAACAGCTAGGATGTGTGAAAGCAGACAAAGGGGGGAATTTTCGACCGGGCAGCCCCTCTCCAAGTGGTAGGGGAAGTTAGCTCCTTTTCAAAAAACAATTTTTAAGTTTTTCCTAATGATACAGTCCTAATGTGGAAGGATGTCTACAAAACAGGATAAGAAAATAAATAACAAATAAATACATTAAAAAATAGTTAAAACTTATATAAAACCCGTTGCGGTCGATTCTGACTCATAGCCACCCTATAGGACAGAGTAGAACTGCCCCACAGGGTTTCCAAGGAGCGGCTGGTGGATTCAAACTGCTGACCTTTTGGTTAGCAGTGGAGCTCTTTAACCGCTGCTGTACCACCAGGGCTCCAAAACTTACATAACGCTTTTTATATGTCAGGCACTGCTCGAAGTGCATTACGTATATTAACTCAGTCAATCCTCACACCAACCCCAATAAGGCAGGTACCATTGTTATCTCAATTTTGCTAGAAAACTGGCATAAGAGGGTTTGAAGGATAATAGATATAGTCCCATATATGCAAAAAAAAAAAAAATCCATGTATGAAAATACAAAAACTATTATGTGGAGGTGAGATTCCCCACTCTAATTAAGGAGAGCCCTGGAGTGGGTGGGGAAAGAGAAGATTTTCACTTTTGTTACACATACATCTGTTCCCTTACATTTTTTTTTGCAATGAGTATGTATTCTTTCTTAAATTTAAAATATTTAAAATTAAATTTTTGTTCAAATTACTCACCCAAAAAATGTATTTTTAGAAAACAAAAACCTAAAACAGGCAAGAATAAGAAAATTAAAATGACCTCTAATCTCACCTCACAGAAGAAATAAGCATTTGTGTTTACCTCTTCGTTCATTTTTTCTTTGTATAAATATATAATTCTAGCTTAAAACTTACATCGCACTAAAAGCAGCAGTTAACAGTATCACCATAAGCATCTTTCCACATCATTAACGGTTCTGCCTGGCTGCACAGTATTCCCTTGTATGACTACCACATATATATAAAGAGAGAGAGAGAAATTATTTACTGTACCATATTTTTTATTGCTTTTGAGAATATACACAGCAGAACATACACCAATTCAACAATTTCTACATGTACAGTTCAGTGACACTGACAACATTCTTCAGGTTGTGTTGTGCAACCATTCTTACTCTCCTTTTCCAAGTTGTTCCTCTCCCATTAACATAAACTCATTGCTCCCGAGTTGCCTATGTAATCTTTCAAGTTGCTGGTGTCAATTTGATCCCATAAAGATAGATCTTAAAAGAGCGTAATGCTTAAAGCAGTCATTCTTTATCAGCTAAACTAAACTATTGTTTGGTTGTAAGAAGACTTCAGGGGATATTTTTTGGTTTAAGGTTTAAAGATGATCTCAGGGCAATAGTTTCAGGGGTACTGTACCATATTTATAATTGCCTACTACTGAACTTTTCTTTTGCTGTTGAAAGTGCAACAGGGTGATTAATTCAACATTTAATGTGGCAAAATAACGTGATTGAGAAATCAGCCATGTCTGGTTTTCTTGGCCGTGGACTCTTCAGAAAAGAATGTAAAGTATTTTCCCCACATCCTCCCAAGAGAGCGGGCAGGGCTTCAAGTACCAGAGGTCAGGGAGGTTTGGAAGCAGCAGTTTTCCTAGCCTTACCTGTGCGCAGTGACTTCCAGCACCTGGGAAAAGGGTGTTCACAAGTGGTGAAAGTTGAGATCCAACTGGAACACACAATCCCAGGGGTGACAAAACCTGGTAAGGAGATGGCTGTGAGGAGGCTGGAAAAAAGATCACCACGTGGCCTGCTGCTGAGAGAGGCTGCTGTGAGCAGGCAGCTCCCCAGCCTGCCTAGAGAGGCAATACCATAGAGAGGGAGGCCCAGCACTCCATATGTAGCACAAGGAGCAATGTAACTGTGGCATCTCCACAGAATAAGGACCTGAGCCAGCCCCTGTTCCACAAGACCAAGTCCCTTGTTTGCTTGCATGGTTTTGGATTTTTGTTTTGTTTTTTGTTTTAATTGATGTAAAATCCAGTGAGCCAAGGGAGGAAGCCCTAATATTAGACTTCTCACCAACTGTGGGTGGGATTTGGGGCCAGATTTAAATAAATTTGGAAAAGTAAAGAATACCAACATTTCTTTTCCATCAAATGTCATTCCTCACTTACGTACAACATTATGAGAAGCTTTCATGTGGCTAAATCTTTGTGTTCCTCCATGATTACTGCCTGTTCATTTCAAATGACTTATTGGCCCCTAAAGGGTGGCAAGGTCTGTGGGGTCAGCCAGCTACATAGATAAACCCCTGGATTAAGGGACCTGTACTGGGCCAAGAGGAGCCTCGGTGGTGCTGTGGTTAAGTGCTCGACTGCTAACTAAAAAGTCAGCAGTTCAAACTCACCAGCCACTCCACAGGAGAAAGATGTAGCAGTCAGCTTCCATAAAGACTTACAGCCTTGGAGACCCTATGGGGTAGTTGTATTCTGTCCTATAGGGTCGCTATGAGTCCAAATTCACTGAATGCCAACAGGTTTGGTTTTTTTGGTGACTGAGTCAAGACAGATAAGGGTGGAGGAACTGGGATCTAGTTCTTGTTCTGTTACTAGCATGCTTTGTAAATTTCTTCACCTCTCTGAGCCTTCATTTTCTGACCTGTACAGCTTCATGAATCAATAGGTCTTAGCCTGTGATGAAGTCTAGACAAACCCACGGGTAACTTAAACAACACATCATGGAAACCATAAGCAGCTCCATATTCTCCTATGTGCTCCAGTTAAACCAGATTGATGCCCATGTTCTAGAACATTCTCAAAGTTTCAATCACCATACCTTTGCTCTTGCTGTTCCCTCTACCTAGAATGAGTGTCCCTCATTTCTGCTTATTGAAATCCTACTCGTTCTTTAAGATGCAACAAAAACAACTCTCCTTTCACAAGGCCATTCCAGACTTTCCATGGGAAGCCATCTCTCTTTTTTCTTTGCCTTTCATTCCACTCATCTGGTACATTCCACAAGCTCCCTGAAGGCAGGGGCTGGGCCTCATTCATCTCCACATCCCCCGCAGGACCCAGCACAGGATTCTGCAAGTTACGGTGCAGCCAAATGTTTGTGGAACTAAAACTGGGACCTGGGCCTAGGCTTGGATAAAGTGTCGGCCAGGCTATTTCAGGCCCTGGAATGGGTGGGGTGATGAAGAGAATGCTGGTGCTGGGAGATAAAAGTCCTGAGTGGGAAAGCAGTCCCCCGGCTCCCTCAACGCCTCCTCATCCAGCCCCTACAGAAGCAGAGAAACACTGTGTACTTGGGACTCTTTTCAGTCAGAACCTTGGGTGTTAGTGCCCTCACTCTGCCCACCTCTTTCTTGAACCCCTATAAAGAGGGGCAAAGGCCAGGAGCAGGTCTGCAGGAAATGGTTAGAGGGGCTGTGGGGAGAGGTCTGCATTCAATTTCCTGGTCTCTGGCTTGGGCCCCAATTCTCACTCTTGGTCGAAAAAGTTGTGTTGACCCTTTGTCCAGGCCCTGTTTGGAGTGTGGAAGGGGCATGAGCTCATGCTGGAGGCTGAGGAGCTCTTTCCTCACTGCTGTAGAATGGGACAAATGCTGAGGGTGGGGACACGGGAGGTTAACCCTTTTCCTGGGGAAGAGGCCGGGTTTGCATTGTGTATGGTGGA
This sequence comes from Trichechus manatus latirostris, assembly GCF_000243295.1. Lineage (NCBI taxonomy): Eukaryota > Metazoa > Chordata > Mammalia > Sirenia > Trichechidae > Trichechus > Trichechus manatus. The sequence goes on along the minus strand of NW_004444233.1, from coordinate 1,052,444 downwards.
GTCTTCAATACGCAGAAGGCTGCCCAGGCAGAGCCCCAGGCTATCATGGAGCAGAAGGGAGGTTTTCAAGATCAGCACAGAGAGGCATGAGGGATAGCCTTGGGAATCCAGGATGGCTGTTGGGAGGGCAAGGAGGGTGAAATGGTTAATGTTTACTGAAAAACAGGGAGAGTCTCTCCTCCAGGGGCCCAGCTGGCTGCAAAGCCAGGAGCAGAGGCTCCAAGGGTGATGCAATGGGGCCCGCCCTGCACACCAGAGAGGGTGAGGAAGGCGGGCTCCCACCCAGCAGCAGCCTACACACAACCAACAGCCGACCACTCACTCTTCCTCTGGCTACAACAAACCAGGCACAGGGCGGGCCCTTTGGGGCAAAAGGGCAAGAGACTTGGGGAGTTGCAGTCTCTGCCTGTCCCACTCTATCCAGCCCCAGCAACGAGGAAAACCTCTCTGCTAGCCCCCAGCAGGCAGGGAGTGAGTGCCCAATAGGGTTTCTAATCAGCCTGTCCAACCTCAGCTCTTCCAGTTTCGGGAAAAGAATCCGGTTGTCCCTCGGTTTCCAGTCTTAGGGGCAGGTGGCAAGTAGGGGTGTGGGGAGGGCCTGCAAGAGCACAGTCATGTGATGCAGGATGTGACCTGGCAAACAGGCCCCTCCACCCAGTCAGCCCACTCCCCATCATCATGGGAAAGGATATTTGCCCAGGAGACAGTGTTCCAGCAGCTTCTAAAAGGCTCAGGGCAACCCCAAGGTCAACCAAGTCTATCTTACTCTGGAGACAGACTGCTCTCCTCCTCTCCACCCTGGGGTATAACTTGGTCTTGAGCAGGGAGAGGATGACATAACATTTATTCCTGAGACAGCCTTGTCAGGACGGGACACATGGAGAGAGTAAGGAGGAGGTCCTCTATGTGAGAAGGTATTGAAGGACCCAGATTTTCTGACGAAGTCCTGCTATTAACTCTAAGTCCCATGAGGACAGGAACTGTATCTGTTTTTACTGCTGATGTCTAGTGCCTAGCATAGCTCCTGATACAAAGCTGGTGCTTAAGAAAACACAGACCGGGCAGAAGCCTAGTCCTCTGCTTGAAATCCAGGGCCAGTTCCACAATTTCTGGAGCCTGCTTTTTTAGCAAACTCCTCAACACACACTCACAGGCACAGAAAAATACACAAAGTAGCCCAAAGAGTCATCTGAATAGATTCCTTGGACATTGTTTACAATCACTGGATGCCTTTACAGCATTAAATTTAATGGGCTGCAGCTTTGGGAACTGAAGAAGGATACAGCAGGGACTCTGTTCCAACCCCGAAAAAGGCATTTGAGGACATTTCGAGGGGCTGTTTGACACACAGTGGCTGGACCACGGGGCCAAGTTGGGCCAGGAAAGTGGCATTTGCTCATGGCTGGGGCAGTTCCAGCCCTCCTTTCGGGGAAGCACAATCCAAGTGCAAACAAGTTCTCAACACCAGCAATGACCATCCTTTCCTGCAGCTGGTTTCTGCTTACTCTTGTCATTCTGGGAAGCGGGCACAGAGAATCCCAAATCCTCGACAACAGCCCCATCCCCCTCCAGAGTTTTAGCCTGGACCCACATCTTAGTAACTCACATTTGCACAATATTTTGTAACTTGTTCAAAGTTCTTTCGTATTCATTATTTTGTTGGATTAGATCATCATCAACCCCAGATGGAGAGCTAGTGCCCTGTTTTGCATGAGGAAACCAAGGCCCAGGAAGGCCCAGGATCCCAGTGGCCGAGTTGGCGGCAGAGTCAAGATTTGAGCCCATATCTCCTTCTGCTCAGATCCTCTGCTTCCCTCCACACCATGCTGCCTCCCCGTGAGTCAGCCATCACAAGCTCTGGGCACTGGATCTCACGTCCCCTAATGGCCAAAAAGTGCCTTGCCCTGTCCCTGTTTACAGCAAGGGCAGTTGGCACCACTGAATACATGGTTGCTCCCTCTGTCCTGGCAGGACCTGGTGCTATGCCCCAACCTTGCTTGTCCTACTTGAAAGCTATCCCACCCCCTCTCCTACCCTGACACACTATTTATATTGCAGTAAGCTGGATACAGGACCCTTGGTGGGTAGTGTTTAAGAGCTCGGCCGCTAACCAGAAGGTCAGTAGTTCAAATCCACCAGCCACTCCTTGGAAACCCTATGAGGCAGTTCTACTCTGTCCTATAGGGTCGCTATGAGTCAAAATCGACTCAACGGCACCTAACAACAATAAGCTGGAAACAATTCAAATGCCCAACAACAGGAAAATGGTTAATCAAGCTCCTAAGTCAGTATGCTGCGACACTTGAGAAACGCTAACAATGACAAGTATGTGAATAATCTTTTTATGTGGTAATGTGTTTTTGAAATGTTGTAATGCAATCAAAGCAGAATGCAAAATGACATGTACACACTGATTAAAGGTATGTAGAAAATGAGCTTCTGTAAACTGATAAGAACTAGAAGTAAACTTAGGTGTAAAGAGAGATTTTTATCTTCACAGGCTTTTTTTTTTTTCCTATAAAGACGATGTTCAAAATAATAATGAATATGATCATACTAAGCAGAGGAGGAGGCAGAGCAGAAGAAGGAGTCATTCCCTGCCCCTGGGGACCTGCCCATCTTCTCACAAGGGCTGGAACTGCAGAAACGGGAGGGGAGGAGGCTGGAAGTGGGGCATGGAGAGCTCAGAGGGGAGCAGGAACCACGCCTGTCTGGGGGGTTAGTGCTCAGCGCTCAGCTGCTCTTCCAGGATGCAGAGGTGCGTCTGGGAGCCCTGCTCCTGGGGGTCCCTCAGGGCCAGCAGGGCAGATGATCAATGTGGAGTTGTGTTCCAGGCACACGCTTCACATAGATGACAATGTCAATAGTGTCCCTGGAGTTGCACAACATGGCAGTTCTGGACAGAAAAACGACTTGGGCGGGGGGGCGGGGTTCTGCTTACCCAGGAAAGCAAAGTCTCTGTGCCTTCGCCTGTTTCTCTGCTGCTATTGTCACCCAAAGGAGCCCTGGTGGTGCAGTGGTTAAGTGCTCAGCTGCTAACCAAAAGGTCGGAGGTTCAAACCCACCAGCTGCTCCTCAGGAGAAAAATGTGGCAGTCTGCTTCCATAAAGATTAAAAACCCATTGCCATTGAGTCCATTCTGACTCATAGTGACTCTGTAGGACAGAAGAACTATCCCACAGGGTTTCCATGGAGTGGCTGGTGGATTGAAACTGCCGACCCTTTGGTTAGCAGCCATAGCTCTTAACCACTGCGCCATCAGGGCTCCTTTGTAAATATTACAGGTTTCCTTGGAAATCCTATTGGGCAGTTCTACTCTGTCCTGTAGGGTCACTATGTGTCGGAATTGACTTGATTGCAATGAGTTTCTTATCACCCAAACTCCCTAGGTGGCGCAAGCAGTTTGTGATCAGCTGCTAATCTAAAGGGTGGCGGTTCGAAACCACCCAGCAGCTGTGGAAGGAAAGAAAGATCTGCTTCCGTAAAGATGACAGCCAAGAAAACCCTGTGGAGCAGTTCCACTCTGTACACATGGGGTCACCATGAGTCGGAATCGACTCGACAGCTACTAACAACAACAACGTCATCCAAGATCTCCCGTAATTTTCCCCCACAAGGCTCCTCCTTCTCCTCTGCTGCCTCCTCTGCTTATTATGATCATATTTTTTTATTTTCTTGAATGTAGTCTACAGAAGGAAAAAAACCTGTGAAGATAAAAGTCTCTTTAAGGTTTCTAATTTCACTTGATTCTTATCAATTTGCAGAAGCTCATTTTTACCTACCTGCCATCAGTGTGTGCAAGTCATTTTCTGTTCTGCTTTGACTGAATTACAATATTTCAAAAACATATTACCACATTCCCAAGAGCTGAAGTGGGGCCTGACCTGCAGGAAGTGGAAAGCCTACAGGGAAAGCACAGCCTCTCTCTGGTGGGGTGCCAGGCTGGGTGTGAAAGATGCCAACCGAGGCTCCCCTGGGACTCGGGGACAGTGTGCTCTGCAGATGTATCCAACTTAATATGTCTAAAGCTGACTCCTTATCTTGACAGCCCCTCTACCCAGACCTATCACAGTGGCTGGCACCACCACCCACCTACAGCTTACCAGGCCCCGCATGATCTGGCTCCGGCTTCATCTCTCCCTCTGCCCAACTTTGTACCCTATGCCCCACCTGTGCTGAGATATTTACAGTGCATAATAGGCCAGGCTGTTTCAGCTGCCCTGCCTTTTCTCATTCGGCTCCTTCAGCCTAGAATCCCTTCCCTGCCGTGTCCAGATGCTTATCTTTCAAGAGTCAGCTCAAGCAGCATCTCCCTCTATGGAGCCTTCCCCGATCACCCCCTACTCCCGTCTCCAGGTAGAGCTCAGGAACCTCCTCTCATTTGTCTCTGTAGTCCCAACATCTAGGCCACTCCTGAATGTCTTCAGCACTCAATATACATTTTATGAATAAAAGAACAAATGAGTTAATGGGGAGGGTAAATTTGGGGGTAGACAAAAGAGTGAATTTGATTAACCAGAACAAGCCCGTATGTGGTACCCCAGGGCCACTACATTTCTGGCGACAGCCTCTCCTACTTCACCTCCACACTTACCCCATCTCTTTCTAGAACAGGGTCCCCCCTGGTCTCCAGGCCCTTTGGAGACTTTCTCCCACCACATACAACACATGCACCTGTTGCTGGGTCCCTGCTCTTCTCAATCACTGGCCCCTGGACAGCTCTCTCATCTGTGTTTGGATTGTGCTGTTCAGAGCAGTGGGCACTGAGTCAGGTGGTGGGTGGTTGAAGACAAATCATTCCTTGGCATCCATGAGAGGCAACCCCCTTAGCTGGGTCGGGTGGTGCCATCTTAGGAGTGTGGGGGCAACATGCAAGGGTTCTCCACGACGTTATGTTGCCACACTCCCTAACTAGGTGAGCTCTTTGATCTCCAGCCCATGTATGGTGCAGGGTGGCAGTCACCCATGCTCCCTGAAGTGGGAATGCCCCTGGGTCCTGGCCTGACATGAACTACATAGGCCTGCTGCCTTTCCACTAGGGCAGCGAGTGCTGCCCCTTCCATCTTCCAGCCTAAGCACCCCCAGCTCCCCTAGGTCAGACTCACTAAGCCTCTCCTTGGGCCAGGCATTCAGGTAAGTGGAGTCTGACCTGCTGGTCTCCTTCTTGGCCCAAACTGCTAAGGCTTTGCCTCTTCTACTCCTGGCCGCGTGTTCACCATGCTGCAGCAGCAGCCAACACTATGAGCCCGGTGTGAGGGCAAGCCTGTGAATTTGGTCCAGGAGGAGGCAAAGAGAGGCTGAACTTCAGTTTCCAGGAATCTCACAGTCTGAAAGCTAGAATGCACAGCAGGAGACTGAGAGGCAAAGCACTTGGGCAATGTGATTTTTAAAAATCAAATCCAAAAGCCAGACACATCTCTGCTTTTTTTAAATAAATTACCCTAAGTCTCCTGCCTTTCCATTCAAGGTTCTAACTGGCTCTGCCTCTGTTCTTCGAGCAGGTAGCTCTGATCCTGAGGCTCTGACACCAGTTTGGGCAAACCCATAGAACAAAAATGACTATGGGTCTTATGTTCAAAGAATCCTGGGTGGGCTGAGTGTATTGCCTGGCTCCAGCTGGGAGATGAAGAGAAAGGTGCCACTCTGAACCCTTATGGATGAATCTGGTACTCTGGTCTCCCATCTCTTTGCCCTTTCTGCTACAGGGATGTCCCTGAGAGGGAGGTCTGGGTGCTCTGAAGAGTGGGCAGATGAGAGAATCCTAACAGCCCAAGACCAGGTCTGCAGAAGTGGGCATCCTTCTAGGCACTTCATAGCTTGCTTCAAGCAGACACTTCTCCAACTAAGACTTCTGGGACCCCCACAAGTATTTCACACTCTCCCCAACCTTGAACACATGCCCGTGAAGAAAATGTCATTTCAGACCACAACTTTGTTCTTGAAAGTGTTGGCCCTGTTAAAGACCTGGTGGGTTTCTGGATTTTATAAGATAGGCTTGTAGAGGAATTTAGGAACAAGGCACTGGGAAGGCTTGAATTGCTAAGCATCGTAGAGAGGAATCTGGCTTCCCAGAGTCAATCAAGAAGGGAGGGTGAGGCAGAGGGATGGGAGGGGAGTAACAAGGGGGAGTTAGATTAGTGGCAGTGGGCTAGGGAGCTTTGTGGGGTGGTATGGCCAGTGAGAAGTCCCAGGTGGTGAGACAGCCAAAATAACTTCTCAGAACATTTCAGAAATGTGATTTTAAATTGTTTGCTGTGTGATGTAAACTCTCCCCTGTGACCCACAAACCTTCATTAAAAGTTCTGCTACATGTCACAGCCTTATTTTTGTGGTTGCTTTGGGGTAGGGGTGGGGGTTGAAAGGAGAAGGGGCTGTGTTCCATATCTGAATAAACAGGAGCTAAAGAAACAGTCACAAGACCAGTGTAGTGAGTAAAACTTCAGATGAGGCAGAAAACTGGGGCCAGAGGTGACCATGAACATGTAAGTCCACTCAGTAATTCACAGAAATCCTGGCGAGGGCATTGGACTTTCCACAGGACATGGGAGTTTGAGCCAATGTCATTTCAATCTCAAGGGACAAACTACCTCAGCTGACATTTGGGTTCCATACAGGCTCTGCCTCTCCAGCTGGACTTGTTGGGTCCTGTGGAGTTGATTCCAACTCATAGCGAACCCATGTGACAGAGTAGAACTGCCCCATAGTCTTCTCTTGGTTGTAATCTTTACGGAAGCAGACTGCCACATCTTTTTCCCCTGGAGCCAACTGGGTAAGTTTGAACCATCAACTTTTCAGTGAGCAGCTGAGCACTTAACTGTTGCACCACCAGCACTCCTTCAAGCTGGACTAAGCCCTTGCAAAACACAAGATGTGTCACACATGCCTTTGCCATCCAAGGTCTTAGAACAGGGGCTGCACATAGCAAATCCCCCCCCCCCCAAAAAAAAAGGTAGGGCCTAGTAAAAGTGTGTGAATTGTCCATGAGTGCCTTGGGTGCACACTGGGAGGTGGCACAGCCTAATGCTTAGGTGGAGCATGGAGCAGGAAAGCTTTTAGGCCGGGGACTTCTCCCTCCTTCCTCCTGCTTTTCACTCTCTGACCCAGCATGGCTGCGGCAGCAAAGATCAGCTATGTGGCCTGAAGGTCTTGTAAACAGACAAGGCCAAGGCAGAGGCGGTGTCAGCGCAGGTTACAAAGGGTTGTGCAGCAACCAGACTGCTCTGATTTTGTTCTGCCCACCCATAAGGGGTCAGAAAAGGCAAACATTGTCCCTTGCGAGGGGCATCTGGTCCAAAGGGCCTGGGGCCGAGGCAGTGAGTGAGTCGGCTGTCACTGGCCCTGGAATATTCCTAGGAATGGCTGTAGGATGTGACCTGTGTGTGTTTCCGGTCTTTGCTCCCAAGCATCCCTCTTAACGCCCCTCGGAGGTCTCGCCGGGAACTCCGCAGTCCAAACCAAAAAACAAACCCGTTGCTGTCGAGTGGATTCCGACTCATAGCTACCTGTGGGACAGAACAGAACTACCCCATAGGGTTTCTAAGGAGCGGCTAGTGGATTCGAACTGCTCACCCTTTGATTACAGGGGAGCTCTTAACCACTGCATCACCAGGGTTCCCCCCACAGTGGAAATACTCTCAATCCCGTGGCGTCCAAGCAAGAACCACAGCAGCTCACAGGGCTGATGGTGCCACCTGGCGGCGCAAAGGGTCCGGCTCACCCCGAGTCAGAGCTTCACCATCAGCGAGCGGAGAAAGAAGGGTGGCTTCTGCCGCCCGGCCCAGCCCAGCCCAGTCCAGTCCAGCGTGATGACGTCACAACAGAGCCCATTTCTCCCCGTCTCTTTCCCCGCCCCAGAGTTGCCAATACTTAATGTGGCGTCCCCGCCCTCTGCCCTTACTTTGCGTGCGTGCCTGCGTGTGGCGGAGGGGGCGGTGCGGGCCGGTGGGAGCACCTCGCTGCTGCTTCTGGTGCTCTTACCGCCACCGTCGCTGTCCCGCTGTGTTGGACTGCCAAGCTGACGAGGCGTCGGCCGCAGCACCTCAAAACCGAACGCAGCCCGACTTGGGGCTGGGCGGGAGAGTGGGCGAGCGGGTGTCGGAGGGCGCGGAGCGGGCAGTCGGGCGGACGCCTGTGAGGGAAGTAGGCGGCGGCGGCGGGTAAGCCGCGGGCCAGGCCGGCCCGGGGATGTCGATGCCTGACGCGATGCCGCTGCCCGGGGTCGGGGAGGAGCTGAAGCAGGCCAAGGAGATCGAGGACGCCGAGAAGTACTCCTTCCTGGCCACCGTCACTAAGGCGCCCAAGAAGGTGCGGGGGCCGTGGGTAGCGACGGGGGCCCGCCGGGCCTCGCGGAAGGGGCGCGAGCGAGTCCCGGGTCTGGGCTTCGGCTAGTTCAGGACTTAAGGGGCGAGGGTTTGGAGTGATTGGGGACAGCAGAGGTGGTGTAGAGGGTGGCGGGTGAGCGGCCCCAGGCCCATCCCGGGCTGGAAAGACCGTCCCTGACCTCGCTTTCCTTTGTCCCTCGGCCCTAGCCTTCCAGGATCTTTCTTAAACCCGACAGGGCTGGGCCTTATATTTTCGACTGACTTTTCCTGGATGAAGGGCCCCGGAGACGGGAGCGAGGGGGTGAACAAACTCACCTGGCCCTATGACCAGCCCCAGGGGGTGGGGGTGGTGCAGAAAAGCTCCCCTCAGGTGAATGAGTAAATCCGGTTGAGCTTTTTCGGGCAAGTCTTTGGGAACAGGGGTTGGTGTATCTAGCAACTGCGTGATGGCTTGGAGGCAAGAGAAAAGAATGCCTGGACCCAGCGGTTTTATGCAGGTGAAGGGAATGAGCGCAGCATGAGATTGAAAACTGTTTTTCGGCTTCTACGGTCTTCCCGTTGCTTTGACATGTCTAAGAAATTAGCATTTGGAGGTTGGTGACAGCAGACACTGTCATGGATACAGGTTGAACGAGAGTTATGTGAATAGAACACTTAGACATCTCTTGAGAAAGGAGCTTGGGTGGGTTGGCAGGGTGGGCGGTAGGGAACGATTGCTCATTCTTTACCGCTCTTATTAGAGGCAGAACAAGTTTAGTCTGTTGTGCTGTGGGTTGAACTCAAAGGACACCCTTCTGATTCTCTTGTTGTGGAAGATTAAATGGAAACCTTTGGAGGTTTTAGTCTAAATGGCTCTCTGAGTGGTGGAATTGGGGTCCCTTGTGCTTTCTGATCATCTGCTGCCAGCCACATCTTGAGTTTCTACATACCTGGCACCCAGTTAACAGTAGTCCAGAGAACCTTGCAAAAAAGGTGACCTTTCTGAAACCAGTGAGAACCCAGATAAATATTTCCCTCCTGTATAAAGACAGTGTTTCAAGGCTATTTCTGCCTGCAGTGTTTGATGGGATGCAGTGCTTGTATAAAAACTGAACAAAGTAAGGTTTGCAGGAATCATTACAGCCCTTGAGGCTCCTACACCTGAACTAGTTAAGCTGTAGAGTGGGAGATGACATTTAAAAAAAGAAAAATTTAATGCACCACTCCGGATATCAAATGCAAGATTGAGAAAAACATGGTGTACTCTATCTCTGTTCTTCCCCCCGACCAAAAAAAAAAATTGGGATCTTACTAACAGAATGCCTAAAAAGATTGGGGACCATCCCTTGATTCTGAGGAGTCTTGATTAACCATATTTTTAGTGCTCTTAGTTCAGCTATCTGCTGGGGGCTGTAACGCTTTGTATTCTGCACAGTTCTTTGGCGAAACAGTCACAGCACTTAGAGGCAGAATGCTTATAGGTAGTACCTCGATAAGTTAGAAGGAAGAATGGGAAAGCCCTGGTACCCTAATTCCCTGGACTCTACTCTCCCCATTAGCCCATACTTTTTGTGTAGTTGCTTCAGGGTTTTAAGTGTCTTTATTCTTACTTGCGAATGCCATTGTTGGTAAGACAAAGTTTGCATTATAGTTTGTAAACTCTCATAAAGTCAGGGACTCTTGGTCATCATTATATCCATGATGCCTAGCTCTGTACCTAGATACTATACTCAAATGTTAATTGCCCGTCTGGCTAACAAGTAACTGAGATGTCACTATGGCTGCCTACCAGGAATAAATATCCTTTTTCCTCTGTTCTTCCCAGGAGGAATGTTGCTAATGTGTATTATTGTCGGGCCAAGTGCTAATGATTTTAGAGATTCATATTCCATTAGAAGAAAGAAGCAGTCTTGGCCAGGGATGTGGGAAGACCCTGTTGTGAGTTTCCATTTGCTGGTCAATGTGCATCTGTGTTTCTTATTAATCTTACTCTTTCTGAGCTTTATTGTTTAGCATTTACGCAGCACTTGTATTAAAGTACTTTATGATGCCTAATAACTCTTCCCCTAGTGATGATAAGAGGCATTTATTTAGTTAATGGGTCACTTGAGGACTAGTTCAAGGTCACATAGCAAGTCCTGGGTAATCCGTTTTTCACAACTTCAGCCCAGCTGGACATTATGACTTAAGTCACTTTTGTTCCTCTACCACATGTTGATAACGTGAGAAAGCATGGGAAAAATAAGAGGAAAAAGTAGTTTGGCATGGTACTGAATGGTATGAGAAAAAGGCCTCTTGAAATGGTGCCCGTCCTTCACCTTTCACCTATGAGGATTTTAACCTGGCTCTAGGCCAAGAAATCCTTTAATCATTCCAAGCCTGGAGGCCCCTGGGAAATGAGGGCATTTCTGGTGCCAGTCAAAGGATATAGGTTACATCAGGGTGACCTTGATGATCCTGAATCAGATCCCAGTATAGCTTTCTGGTGAGCTTTTGTTCACTTAGTTTGCTTTGTTTGGGGTTGAGTGGATGTCCATCAGTTAAAAGCAGAGATATCTGGATTCTTTATAATCGTGACTTAGTTTTGTATGGCCCTGGGATCTAGCACAGTGCTATGTAAATAATAGGGCTTGTTGGATTGATTTCAAAGCTGGATCTGGGTGTCAAGAAGCTAACTGAGTACTGTGTTTAGCAAATTAACTAACTTCTGTGCCTCGGTTTTCTCATCTGTCAGATAAGTGCTTGTTGTTAAGACTAGATGGAGATAGAGGCATGTTGGAAACTAAGATAGCAAGAGAGCTTTTTAAAAAGAAGTCTTGGATTTTTATAGTCCCTCTTTTTAAAGAACATTTGAGATGACTTATAATACAAAACACATACAAAACTATAGAAAGAAAAAAAAGAACTATTAACCCTGAAGCCTAAGATAGTTGATGAGGTTGATTATCATATGCTGCTCTGAATTTCCGGGCGACCAGAGCATAATATAGGGAATCATAGAGTATAATCTCATTAGCAGACATGGTTACATATATACCAATTACTCAGGAAAACTAGTCTTCCTGACACTAAGAGGAAATTTTCACGGGATGGTATTAATAGCTATACAGTCATGCACCACATAATGTCCATTCAGGCTATATGCAACTGCGTATGTTTGTGATCCCGTAAGATTGTAATAGAGTTCAAAAATCCCGATCGGAGAACAGGATACAGCGGACTTAACTGGATGTAGCAGAAAGCAACAGTTTCCTGCACGTAACACGTGTACCTCATGTCTCTTGTATACAAGGCAATTGTACTGCCAGGCATATAATGGTACAGTACATATATAATCTGTAGTATGTATGTTTTGGTAGACATAATAAATGCCTATGTTACTGGCTTATGTACGTACTGTACTTTCTGTTATTTTAATGTGAACTTTCCCTACTTACAGATAAAAAGTTTACCATATAACAGTGTATTCTTTGACTCATAGGCAGCAGCATCCAATCTTGTGTATTGTGCATCTCTTGAGTGTTGTAGCATTATCTCTTCGTTTAATTTTCTTACAAAAACATTGCCGTGAAGTGCATCGTGGCTGCTGAACGCAGCAAAACCAGTGCCAGTGATAGCAGCAGCAAGAGGTGATGTTTGGTGGAAGGAACACCACTTTGACGTTGGAGTTGAGGTCACCAGTTAACGGGGATGTCCTGGAACATTGTCTGCAATTAGCAAAATCTCAAAAGGTGTGCATTCTTTCAAGCAGTACTTCTCCATTTCACTAGCATAGCAATTGAGAAGGGCATCCTGAAACAGCATTTGTGTCATCCAGGACTTTTTATTGCACCTGTAATAAGCCAGTAAGATGAGTATGTTATATATGTATTTGCACAACGTCCAAATCACAGAACGTCCTGTTTCACAGAATGTATCATGCACGTTAAGCAACATGTTGACTGTACTATGATTCACGTGGTAAGGCTTGTTAAAGACTATCACTGGTAATTTCAAATTATATTGTCAGGATAATTTGAGGTGAGAAAAGGAGTCCTTGAGTGGTAAGGGTAGTGTACGCTGTACCACAACTGAAGAGGAACTTTGTTTTGTGTTGACAGTTATCAGTTGAACCAAATATGTTGTCCACCTCACCATAATCACTGGGTATTTATCCCTCTTTTTCTGCTACTTTCTGTTGCTGGGGTGATGGCTGTCCTTGGACCTTTGGAAATTGACATTGTGTCAAGTTGATTCTTTATAAGTAGACTCAAATCTCTGACCTGTTGACAAAACCTCCTAAGATAGACATGTTCCTCTGGAAGGCCTATCAGAGCATTTGCTATTCTAAATTTCTGAACATTTGAGAGAACTCTCCGAGTGATAGGTTAGGTATTTGACCTCGAATCTGTGCAGTCAGACCTTTAACACCTGCAAAACGGAAAAGGAAAACACAAAAGAAACCTGTTTTGCTTATGGTATATTCTTTATTTGAATAAAGCATATATAGCCATAATTCATCAAAAGGAACAGCTGAAATTTAGGAAGCAGAGCGCAGTGAATTCTGCGTGACCGTTAACCTAACAGGTGAAATCTGGGGTGTGCCTCTTGTCATCAGTTATCTTAGGGCTAATTCTTAGTGCAGTTTTTTTTATAGAGTTTGCACCTGTACTTCTCAGAGTCATTGAAAAAAGGTTTGATAGATTGACATTCCTGTCTTCTCTGCATCATGCGTATCTCTCTTGATTCTCATCAGAGCAGCTACTGTTTAACTATTGTAGTCGCAGTCTTTGAACAGAAGTTAGAGGTGTAAGAAGAACTTGACTTTTTTAGATTTCTCCACGGATACTGGTTGCCCCTCTTTTTCTTATCTGCTTTGGTGTAGTTACTTAGATTCTGGTTTCCATATTACTTTGTTCTAAATTCCTGTAGACTTTTACCTTGTACAGAGAGAAATCTGTTTGTTAGCTATATCCTTTGCTGGCAAAATCACAAATGCATGCGTTTTATTTTTTGCGGGCCTGTGTCATTTAGATCTGATATGTGTTACCCTATATGGTATTTTTGTAAAGATGTTTACAAAGAATATTTTGATACATAGAATCTTGTGGATGTTTAGTTGCCTGTAACTCCTAATAAGTTTACTCTGCTGTTTCAAGTAGTTAATGATCTGTAAACAAGCTCTTTAATGCCCTCTTGGAGACTGTTATTTAAAGGAACTGGTTAGTAAGGGAGGAGCCTTGGTGGCACAGTGGTTAAGCGCTTGGCTGCTAACTGTAAGGTCAGCAGTTAGAACTCACCAGCCCGCTCCGCGGGAGAAAGATGTGGCAGTCAGCTTCTGTAAAGATTACAGCCTTAGAAACCCTACGTGGCAGTTCTACTCTGTCCTATAGGGGCGCTATGAGTCGGAATTGATATGAAGGCAGTGGGTCAGGTTTTTGGTTTTAGTTAGTAAAGGAGAATCATTTTATGCCAGTCTTTTCTCAAATTTAGGAATTTGAATATTAAATTTTTATTAAAAAAGGACCACCCTATATTAGTTATGAGAGCCCTGGTAGCACAGTGGTTAAGCTCTCGGCCGCTAACCAAAAAGTCAGCGGTTCAAACCCTCCAGACATTCCACAGGAGAAGATATGGCAGTCTGCTTCGATAAAGATTTACAGCCTTGGAAACCCTATGGGGCAGTTCTGCTGTGTCCTGTAGGGTCACTATGAGTCAGAATCGACTAGACAGCAGTGGGATTTATACTGGGTATAATAATTCAGAATGCATATTGAGGTAGGTCAGTCAGAAACACCCCTATCATCTATAAAGGACAGCACATTTGCATAGACCAGAGTTTTTCCATCTTGAAATCTGAGAATCCAAAGTTGAAGACAGATTCTTACCACAAATTTTTCTTCCAACTCTTGTCAACACTATCTGTCTTGCAAATGATAAGCAGTTAATAGAAATCTACATAAGATTGTGGTCACTTTTTCTTTCCTGATTACGTGTTTCCCTTTGACTCACTCAGGTGGTTCTCTTATTATCCCACTGTTGCTTGGCTGTTACATAAGAACCCTTTAACTTCCTCTTTTTGTTCCTGGAACTGTGAGAAGTAGTACAGTGTAAGTTAAGTACTTCACCTTTGGAGTCACACAGGTTTACCCTTCAGTCTCTGCCATCTAATAGCTAAGCCATGTGACCTTGGACAAGTGATTTAACCTGCCTCAGCATCCATTTTCTCATCTGTAAGATGGGGATAATGATAGTACTACCTATATTGGATTGTTGAAGGAGTCAGCATTTAGTAAGTGCTAATTGGAGCCCTGGTGGTGCAGTGGTTAAGAGCTCGGCTGCTAACCAAAAGGTCAGCAGTTCGTATCTACCAGCTGCTGCTTGCAAACCCTATGGGGTGGTTTTACTCTGTCCTATAGGATCACTGTGAGTTGGAATCGACTTGATGGAGTGTGTTTACTCTTTTATACCTAGAGTGATCATATATTCCAGTTTGCTTGGTACAGTTCCGGTTATCCTGTTATCCCAGCATGCTGTCCAATGAGTACCTCCTTATACTCTGAAGAGTATATGATAAATTATATGGTCACCCTGTCTATAATTCCCTGGATGATGTGACATAGTAGTTCAAAGGAGGGCCTAATTTTGAAATATTTTTAAAGAACAAAAACAAAGATGTTTCTATTGTATGTCTTTTCAACAGGAAAATTTTTTCACTGACAAAAATGCTATTTTATGTAGCGCCTACACCTGTTGAACACTAAAATATTTATTGATTCATGGAAAAGGGGAGCATAGACAATGGAAAATCCTGGAGCTTGTGATGGAAATGGGATATGTTCTGCCTGACCCCCCCCCCCAGCCCACTGTCTCCCCATACACTTCCAATGCACCCACAGAATGTGAGTCTTTGTCAGACACTAGGCTAGGCTGAGTACATGAGTTTATTTCTCAAACTGCAATAGTTTGGAGGTCTTCCAGACTTCCAGGATGCTTGAATTACATGAAACAATTCCAAAGACTCTTCTTAGCTGTGATTTTATCTTTTTATATAGCCACCTTTGATCTTATCCCTGTGTGCTTCAACTCCCTCCCCCAGGTACTGTTTCCCTCTGCTCTGAACAGCCTGCTCCTACTTACGGGTAACTGGTTTTCTCCTGTAGAAGGTGGCCTTTGCTCCATAGCAGTTAACAACACTAGGGTGGAGCACCCTCTTTGTTGAGACTTAGACTGGTTTCATTTTTTTCCTGTCCAGTTTTTCTAAAGGATTCAGCCTGATGCCTTCATCTCAGAATGTGCATAATGCTCTACAGTGGAGCTTAGCAGTGTGCATGGGGCTTAATCATTTACTACCCAAACAGGTAGTGTTTCATGAACTACTGGTAAAAAGTAGTTTGTGGAATCCTGGGGTAGAGATTGGGGAAAGGACTTTGACAGTACCACAGATGACTGTCCAAGCATGCACCTGCTTTCTTGCCACGAAAGCCCCAAAGCTCAGTTCATGTGCCTGTGTCGATTAACCTGTAGGTCAGTTACTGTTCTCCTCTACCAGTCCAAGCCAGTTCACTTCTTTTAAAATGGACACTCTATACTCAGTTGTGTGATGGAAATGAGGCTTAAATAGGAGGGGTTTGACTGCTCACTGTTCCATGGTGTTCATCTTGGACCAGCGTTAGGCTTAGTTCTTTACAAAGTGAACAACTGCCTGGCTAGAGCAAGCCCTGTTGTTTATCTATTTTTCTGTCCTGAACCTGTGTGTATATGATGGTATCAGTGGGATCCCCCCGAACCTGTGTGTTCAAGGTGCCAAGGAGAATGCGCATGTGCTGTGCTGATCTACAATGGTGTGTAGCTCTGTGTGAGCTAAATAGTGAGTTGATGAGTGGCAGAATGAAGGGGCTGAAGGCCTAGAGGAGATGTTTGTAACCATGTTTCATTCATTTAGGCCTCCTGAATGAAGCTATTGAAATCACTGTGTATTGAACAATGACAGGATTTTGGAAATTTTGTTTTTAATCGGCCCCCCACTCATGGAGACCCCCTGCATGATGGAACGAAATGGTACCAGTCCTGCACCATCCCAGTGATCGTTTGTGGATTGGACCATTATGATCCTTAAGGTTTTCATTGGCTTATTTTCACAAGTAGATTCCAGGCCTTGGCTCCAGTTCTTCCATTACTTACTAATGGTGTTAGGGTGAACCTTTGAGGCACTGAGGTTTCCATGGGCATAATGGGAATTACTTTATTCCTTTCCCCCAGGACTGCCTTGACCTGAAGTGAGACCTTTTAGGCCTTTACCTGTTCCCATTATGGTCCCAGGATCCTGAAATTTAAAAACAAAACAACGTAAAAAAATCTTATCAGGAAAGTTACTAGAGCAGAGATTCTGGTCTTCCTTCCGACTACCTCCACCCCGTCTCCTTCCTAAAAGGCTTTAAGGACAACCTGTTTGGGCTCTCATGACTGTGAGCTTTATTTTGGAGATGTAGAAAAGAGCCATTCACTTTGAATTTTCAAAGTGCACACCCCCGTCTCTGTTTCTAACTTCAGGAGGGAGGTCAATAAATAGATAACTCTGGAAGGTAGGGATTTTAAGTAGATTTCTCTTTTGTCTGTATGAGGGAAAGCTCTTGAAATTCACTTGATTAGAGACTCCAGAACAGTGGTTCTTAATCTTTTGAGTCACACACACACAAAAAACCCCATTGGCCTTTGAGTTGATTCTGACCCATAGCAACCCTCTAGGACAGAGTAGAACTGCCGCATAGGGTTTCCAAGGAGCAGCTGGTGGATTCGAACTGCCAACCTTTTGGTTAGCAGCTGAGCTCTTAACCACTCTACCACCAGGATTCCTTTTGAGTCGTAGATCCCTTTAAAATTTCTATGCAAATCGTGGTTCTTTCCTCAGGAAAATTCAGGAACACAGAAATTTGCATATACTTTCAGAGGGTTTACAGGACTCCTTGAAACTCATTCATGGGTCCTGGTTAAGAAGCCATGATTTAGAAGGTCAGGCCTCTGAGCTACAGTCTCTTTCCTTCACAGGTCCGGAAACTGCTAAGAGATTAAGTTTCTAGCCTGCATTTTGTCCTTGTGGCTTGGAACAAAGCTGGGGTTGTTGGTGTTCTTTGTTACCCCCTCCGCCCCTTTGGGGTGCTCTCTGCTTCCCAAGAGACTCATTATAAATGCCTTGAAGCTTCACTTCCGAACTTCAGCACACTGAAACCAGCATTTGAGCAACTTTGGGGGGCTTCTGTACTATCTCAACCCCATTGCCCTCCAGAGCTGATTCTGTGGGAATGTTGAGAATAGGGAGCTCATGTACTAGACTGAGTTTAAAATCCAAACAAAATAATTTGCCTCCCTGTGTCTTTCAAAAATAGGTTTGATTTCAGTGTTGTGCTTCTCAAACTATTTTAAGGGCTAATCTGATGATTCTTCATTTGATTTTTCTAGACTGAACTTACGAAGGCAAGGACCATATCTCATATACATACTACATATAGTTCTGGCGCATAATACAAATAAATATTTATTGTATTATGGCTAAAGTGATGAGGTGATCCTTCCTAGGAGAAAATGAGTTGGACTCACTTGGTGGCCTTGGCGCACTCCCTTTCAATTGATCTGGATTGTTGTTCTAACTTAGGTCCCTCCCACATGGGTGATAACAGAGTATCAAGAACTGCAGGTGAGAAATTAATGGGGTTCTCAACAGCTTATTAGAGCTTTTTGTAATGCCAGAAATAGGAGTTAAGGGAGGAGACTGTTCTGAATATGTAGCCTCGAGCTTTTTAGACCAGTAGCATGGGAACATAAGTCAGTGGACTAGAAGCTTAGGACTATCCTTAAACATAATGGGGAAGGTAACTTGAATTTCTCACCATCTAAACAAATTTTAAACCCTTAGCATTAGGGCTACTCTGCCCAAAGT
The DNA here is from genome assembly GCF_000243295.1 of Trichechus manatus latirostris. NCBI lineage: Eukaryota > Metazoa > Chordata > Mammalia > Sirenia > Trichechidae > Trichechus > Trichechus manatus. The sequence continues at coordinate 1,034,228 of NW_004444233.1, read as the reverse complement.
TCAAACTGGTATTCTGGTTTATAGATGCTCTTAATTTAAGGACCAGAAGACTCTCTTAGGGTGCTTGGGGTCTGGGACCAGGGATGAGTTGAGCGGTTTGATTTTGGAATGTGTGTTGGAGTCCTGAAAGTAATAAAGCAAGAGCCCTGCCCAGTAGTGCCAGGCAAACTTCTGGCTCTTCTCATTCTGCAACCCTGGCTGCCCTTCTGAGCCTAAGCTGAGCTCTGTGCTCAAAAGCTGTATGTGTCCTTGTCTTTGAAACACACCTCTTATAGATAACAATCTTCTGGGAACTGGGCCAATGCTTGTCCTAGCCGGGAGCTCAGGCTTGGCACTAGAGTAGTTTCCTTAAAGTACGTGACCTAAGCAGGTTTCAGGGGAAATAGACACCTTCAGAATTTTACTGCTTTGGAAATAGAGCTAGAGTTGCTTCTTAGAAATGGCAGATGTGTTCATTTGCTCTGGTAACTAAGTTTCCTGATGGTGGCCAGGTAGTATCCAGCTTCTAGTTTAGTGCTTGAGTTTTTAGTGCCCAGCTTCTGAGCACCAGACTTCGTAGCAAGCAAGACATGAAGGTTCCCGATCTTTGCTTCTTCTGGGGAGTAGCCCAGCTGGCTTGTCATGCTGGACTAAATGAATTGTGAATGTTAATTATACTGATCATTACAGTGGCCTTGGTAACAGACTTGTAGCTGCTCTAGAATGTTTGTTTGAGGTTTGTAACAGAAAAGAGATCAAGCTGGTTGGGGACATGATGTTCTAAGTGCAATAGACTGTATTGTATGTCCAAAGAAACTGCATGCTGGAGGGGCTGACCCTTTGTACCCCTTCCCCAGGATTTCCAGAGGGAGACATTACTCTGGGGTGGTTTCTATTCTTGTTTGCCAGTTGAGAATGAATTGAGGTTGGCAGAGACTTGGTTCTTAGTTGGGTGGGGAAAGGATGTTTATAAAGAGTAAAAATTGGAGAATGCCCATGTTGGACAGCACCGTTTTTCTCTACCTAGCTTGTAATTAGGAGTGGATAGTTGATCAGATTAGTTTCAACTCTCACATTCAGGAAAAGGAGCCCCTCCTATTTGAGGAATAGGGGGTTCAGAATTCTGCACATTCTTTTCTGACTCCACAGGGAGGAGATTAACTAAGTGCTGGGCATGTTTGGAATGAGAACACCTTGCCAATTTTTACTGAATTTAAACCAAACCATTGTTAAAAATACTGTCTCCATCTTCCTTAGGCTTATTGTCATGCTCTCCTAAACCTTTGTGGATCTACCTGATGGATTGTCCGTATCTGACAGGTGGAGTTGGTATTAAAGATTTTCTACTTCCTTTACCGTATTTGTTTTATCTCTACATAAGGCATATCTAACCCATTTGTTCCCCATGTTCATCGAGCTGCTTTAACAAGAGCCTGGTAAACTCGTGTGCTTGTGTTTGCTTTTCCACACCCTACTTAGATTAACCTGGGCCCTAACCTAGATCTACTGAATTAGAATGGAGGAGGGGACAAGAGTAAGGGGGCAGATGAAGAATGGTTTGGTATATGCATTTTGAAACAGCTTCCTCAGGTAAACTTGATAGATCCCAGATTTATAACCACTCTTTTAGATTATCTAGCAAGGCTGGTCAAAATTTTTAAAAAATCTGATGTTGGAATGGTAGTACAGCTACCACTATCTTGGATGACTTCGGCCCTGAGAAAAATCTTGTACCTGATGTGGGAGAGCCTGAAAATAATCTACCTTTATTCTTCTTCTCCAAGGTATTGAGTAAGTCAGAAATTGCTGTGCAGCCCTTTCAGCTTAGGAAGTGGATTTAAGTTCTTTGTTGAGTGAATGAATAAATAAATATTGATTGAGCATCTACTGTGGCCCAGGATCTGTTCTAGACGCTTAGGGTACATCAGTGAACAAAACATACCCTTTGAAGTTTATATTATTGTGGAGTTATTATTTGGGTCATTTCAGTTTAGTGTAGAGGTTCTTACCCACTGGGGTTTGGAGCCCTAGCAGAGCTACATACGTCTCCCAGAAAAAATGCACGTACACATTAAAGTTTACACATAAGGGTTGTTGGCAGCCCATCCACAGAACCCAGATTAAGAACCTAGAATGCTTGCCTAGCATTGAGGATGTGGTGATTAGGACAAAGCCAGGCTCTGAGTTGGGTGTTTGGGATTACTATCTCCTAACCAGACTGGATTGTGGTTTCTTCATCTGTTCAGTCAATGCAGTTTGCAAAGAACTCAGAGGTATCTCTAGAAAATATATAAGGAATAGCCGGAACTCTATTTAGCAAACAACATTTCTTGGATCTGTTCTATTTGAAATGCTAAGAATGATTCTGACTGTTTATCCCCACCCCCACCTCTAGTTTCTGGCTGGCCGAGCTTTCTAAACTCAGTGGATTAAAATTCCGGTCAGAATATGACGATTTCCTTAACATACTGGTTTATATTGTGAATTCCTGGGCTGAGAATGATAGTAAAATTATAAAGGTCATCAGACGGTGTTTTAGTGAAATTCTGGCTTCAAAAAAGCACAGAAAATCACAGAAAGTGCTGATTGAGGGTAGAGGGACTGAGAAAATAGCCAAAGAGTAAAGTTTGGAGAAAGATGATAGGGAAAAAAAAGGAGGGCAGAGCTCAGAAAGACAGTTGACTAAGCTGGTGAGCTCAGGTAGTCAGGAGACCAGCTTCCACCTTAAGCCACAGTGGATCTAAGATCCAGGCAGAAGAAGATTTCTTTTTAGTCCTGAAGGGGTCTGTCACCATTGCTTTATTGTTTTTTTTTTTTTTTTGGTGAACATTTTAGACACAGCAAGATTAGTTTCCTATTCAACAGTTCATACACAAACTCTTCCGTGACATTGGTTGCTGTCCCCACAATATGTTAGCACTCTTCCCATTTCCACCCTGCCTTCCCTGTTTCCATCCATCCAGTTTCCCTGCCTCTCCTTGCCTTCTCAGCTTTGCTTTTGGTCAAATGTTGCCAGTCAAATAGTTGATTGTTCTAAGGAGCACATTCCTCACAGGTGTTATTGTTTATTTTATAGGCCAATCTATTATTTGGGTGAAAGGTGCCCTCTGGAAGTGGCTTCAGTTCGAGATTAAAAGGGTGTCTTAGGACAGTAGTCTCAGAGATTCCCGCAGTCTCTATCGGTTCAGTAAGTCTGGTCTTTTTCAAGAATTTCAGTTTTGTTCTACATTTGTATCCCATTCTAACCGGCAACTTCTGTTGTGTCCCTGGTCAGAGTGGTTGATCGTGGTAGCCAGGCACCATCTAGTTCTTCTGGTCTCAGGTTAGAGGAGGCTGTGGTTGATGTGGGCGATTAGTCCTGTGGACTAATTGTTTCCTTGAGACTTTGGTTTCCTTCACTCTCCTTTGCTCCAGACAGGAGGAGACCAACAGTTGTATCTTAGATGGCCGCTCGCAAGCTTTTAAGACCTCACACGCTACTAGGATGTAGAACATGATCTTTATGAACTATGTTATGCCAATTGACCTAAATTTCCCCCAAGACTGTTCTGAGCCTTCAAACCAGTAACTCAGTCCTGTGAGGTGTTTAGATATGTTTAGGAGGTTTCCATAACTGTGCCCCCTAGGTCCTGTATTATATATATGAACATATAGGCAGCACATACAAATATGTATATGCAAATGCCTACAACTGTACCTATGTATACACACACATGTACTCCCATACACCCTCCCACACTTATATAGCATACATATCTACCTATGTAACCACTCACAAATCTTTAGTTATTACTGTTGTTGCAGAACTGTGTACATTGTAAAATTTACCACAGTTGTCCTTTGTTCTCTTTGTACCTCTCATTGTCTTCCTTTTCCTTGTTCATGTTGTGCTGACTTCCCCCATAGTGTGTATTGCCTTTCCCTTCACCAGAATTAACGCATGTCTACTATCAAGTAAATAATTTTCCCTCCCTCCCCCTCCCATTCCTGGTAACCATCAAAGAACGTTGCTTTCTGTGCATGTCTTAGTCATCTAGTGCTGCTACAACAGAAATACCACAAGTGGATGGTTTTAACAAAGAGAAGTTTATTTCCTTACAGTAAAGTAGGCTAAAAGTCCAAATTCAGGGTGACAGCTCCAGGGGAAGGCTTTCTCTCTCTGTCGGCCTTCTCATCGACGTTCCCCCCAGACTACAAGCTTCTCCGCACGGGGACTTCGGGTCCAAAGGACACACTCTGCTCCTGGCACTGCTTTTTTGGTGGTATGAGGTCCCCAATTCTCTGCTTGCTTACCTTTTATATCTTGTAAGGTAAAAGGTGGTGCAGGCCACACCCTAGGGAAGCTCCCTTTACACTGGATCAGGGCTGTGACTGGGTAAGGGTGGTGTTAAAATCCTACCCTAATTCTCTTTCACATAAAATTATGATCACAGAATGGAGGCCAACCACACAATTCTGGGAATCATGGCCCAGCCAAACTGATACACACATTTTGGGGGGGACATAATTCAAACCATGACGGTGCATAAACCTGTTCTTGGCTTTTTATGAAAGTGGTATTATATATCTGTCCTTTTGTGATTAACTTGTTTCACTCAGCATAATGTCCTCTAGATTCATCCATGTTATGTATAAGATGTTTCATGGATTCATCACTGTTACTTTATCATTGTGTAGTATTCCATTGTACGTATGTACCACATTTTGTTTATCCACTCATCCATTGGATACTTAGGTTGTTTCCATCTTTTTGCTCTTATGAATAATGCTGCATTGAACATGGGTGTGCATATGTCTATTCATGTCACTGCTCTTATTTCTCGAGGATATATACCTAGGAGTGGGATTGCTGGATCATATAGTATTTCTATTTCTAACTTTTTAAGGAAGCACCTTGCCAATTTCCATAGTGGGTGTACTGTTTTATAATCCCATCAGCAGTGTGTAAGAGTTCCGATCTCCCCCACAACCTCACCAGCATTTGTTGTTTTCTGTTTTTTTGATCAGTGCCATTTTTGCAGGGCTGAGATAGTATTCATTGTAGTTTTGATCTGCAACTCTCTAATGGTTAATGACATCTTTTCATGGATTTGTTAGCCACCTGCATGTCTTCTTTGGTAAAGTGTCTGTTCATGTCCTTTGCTCATTTTTTGATAGGATTGTTTGTCTTTTTTTGTTGAGGTGTTGAAGTTTTCTGTATCTTTTAGAGATTAGTCCCTTGTCAGATTTGTCACTGCCAAAATTTTTTTCCCAGTCTGTAGGTTCCCTTTTTACTCTTTTGGTAAAGTCTTTTGATGAGCATAAGTATTTCATTTTTAGGAGGTCCCAGTTATCTAATTTATCTTCTGTTGTTTGCACATTTTTAGTTATGTTTGATAGTGTGTTTATGCTATAAATTAGGACCCCTAGCTTTGTCCTTATGTTATTATTCCAGAACTTTATAGTTTTAAATTTAACATTTAGGTTTTTGATCCATTTGAGTTAGTCTGTGTATGGTATGAGGTATGGATCCTGTTTAATTTTTCTGCAAATGGATGTCTAGTTTTGCTAGCACCATTTGTTAAAGAGACTATCTCTTCCCCATTGAATGGACTTTGATTCTTTGTCAAAGATCAACTGTCCATAGCTGGATGGATTTGCTTCTGGGTTCTCAATTCTGTTCCATTGGTCTATGTATTTGACATTGGACCAGTTACCAGGCTGTTTTGATACTGTGACTGCGTAGTAAGTTCTGAGATCAGGAAGTATGAGGCCTCCTACTTTATTCTTCTCTAATACTGCTTTCAGGACCTCTTTCCTTTCCATATAAAATTGGAGATTCATTTTTCCATTTTGTTGAAGAATGTTGGGATTTAGATCAGGATTGTGTTTTATATCTATAGATCACATTGGGTAGTACTGACATTTTCACAATGTTAAGTCTTCCAGTCCGTGAGCATGGTGTGTTTTTCCATTTATGTAGGTCTCTCTTGGTTTCTTAGAGTAGCATTTTGTAGTTTTCCTTGTATAAGTCTTTTTATGTCTCTAGTTGGATTTATTCCTAGGTATTTTATCCTTTGGGGGGTTATTATAAATGGTATTATTTTCTTGATTTCCATTTTAGAGTTCTCCTTGTTAATGTAGGGGAATCCAACTGATTTTCGTATGTTGATCTTGTACCTTGCCACTTTGTTGAACCCTTCTATTAGTTCCAGTAACTTTCTTGTGGAGTCTCTGGGATTTCCTATGTATAGGTTCATGTCATCTGCAAATCAGGATAGTTTTACTTCTTCCTTACTAATTTGGATGCCCATTATTCCTTTTCTTGACACATTGCTCTGGCTCAGATTTCCAGTACAGTATTGAGTAACAATGGTGATAATGGGCATCCTTGGCTCATTCCCATTCTCAAGAATAATGCTTTTGATCTCTCTCCATTGAGAATAATGTTGACTGTTGGTTTTGTATACATGCCCTTAATTATGTTGACCATTGCTTTATTAAATAAGACTCAAGGTGAAAAAGGGAAGGCAGATAAGGCTTTGCTTTATACCAATATTAGTATGTGTCTCTCCTGAGAAAAGTTAGTGTTTGACCTGAACGAATGGCCATACCCTGCCTCAGGGTTAGTACAGTGTGTAACATGTACTGCAGAAACATGAATGAAATTTAGTTTAGGGCATGGGAGAAAGAATTATGTAGAAAGACATGGCCAGATTTAGAGATTTAAGCACGATAAGCACACAGAGTCCTTTACCTCTCTGAAATCTGATCTTTAGTAGAACCACAGGCCAAGGCCTCTTTAGGGTGGTCTTTACAGGGATATTCTTTTTCTCTGCCTGAGGTCTAAGAGGAACTTTCCATAGTCACACTGAGAGATTGCTGAATAAGTGTTGTATTTAAGGCCTTCTGGGCTAAACTTCTATAAACTCAGAGCCTATTAGAGGACAGAGCCCACAGTCCTCCCGGAGGAGCCAGGAAAATCTAGATGGTTCCAGTTGTTCTCCAGCACATGGAAAAACCGTTCTGCTCTGAAACCTTCCAACCTGCTGTTAATATAAGAATGTCTCATTTTTGCTTAGTGATGCATTAAAGCCAAGAGGAATATAAGCACACCACCAATTATCTTTATTTTTAAAGAAACACTTTAAGATGACCAAAGGAATTTCAGAACTCACTTCCTGGGACTGATTAAATTTGTTTTGAGGTTCTCTTCAGTCAGTGAAACTGTATAGTTAAAACCTGTTACTTAGTTTTTGGGAAAAGTTTACATACCTTAAAAACCATGTAACTGGAGGTTTTTCTTCATTAATTGAGTAAGTAAATGTCTACCATGGATATGAAACCACAATTCAATAATTGTGTATCATGTTATTTCAATCCAGAATATTCAGTGGAATTAATAGCCTCACAAGAACTTTTTCTAATCATAGTAGAGTCAGAGAGGTGATACCAAAAAGTGGGAAAGCATCAATGATAAAATTTAGCTTTTTTTTTTTAAAAAAAACTTTGTATCCTCAAATTTAATATAACTCATTTGTATTGGGAAAATTCAACCTCACTAGGTATTTCAGGCATGTTATAAAATGGGGAGATGACTTGAAGAGAGCAGTTTTTGAGTGGCACACTACAGTTGAGAAAGGAACCTAGTAGAATGTTCTAATTTTAAGGATGTGTTCTTTGATTTGTGCTAAGTGTTAGTCTGTGAAACCAAAGCTCCCCCATCCCCATTTAGCACAGGGTAAGTAAAACTCTTTAAAAGCCCATTTAAAATACTCATTATTGTGTGTTATGGTAATTTACTGTGAAAATAACCAATGAGTTTTCCAGGTGATCAAAAAAAAAAAAAATCGTTGGTCAGTTTTAACCATAAAAAATTGCAAATCTCCTTTTATAAATACAGGTGGGTTTTCTAAATTGCTTTTGATGCTAGTAGGAAATTCTAAGGCCATTTCCTTTGTCCTGGTAAAGTGGTCAGGATTAGATTACCCATACATTGCCCTCCTCCTCATTCCATTCCCAGAAGACAGTGGACATATATGTTAGAATGAAACACCTTGATTCCACAGTGTTTGAGCTCTGCTTTTCTTTTCTTCATCCTTTCTGGGTCTAAGGAACAATACCTCTCAATGGCACTTCATTGGTAACTGAAATTTCTTTGTCTGCATTATTTCACTTCCCCCAAAATCAATCTAGATTTTGGAACTGAAAAAATTCTTTTCCTTCCCCAAAAGCACACAAATATTCACCTGGTATTATAAGCTCAGAAAGAAAGCTTCATTGCAATAGTAGACTGTTGCATAAACTGACCCCTTGAGAATAAAAGGGAAAGCTGGTGTTTCCCCTCCCTGCCTATTCCGATAGAAGGAAAATAGTCCTTGGTTGATGGTTTGGTTTGTTCTTTTTCAGTGTCAGTTTTGGTAACAAATTGATTTGAGCGAGTCACGTCACAACATTCCCCCACCCCTTAGCGTTCTGTTTTCTTATCTGTGAAGTATAGATACAGCACTCACATGATTCCAGAATGCTTCAAATACAAATCATCTGTAAGGAAATCACAATCGCTAGCCACTAATGTTGAGGCAAAGCATTTAAACTAGAAAGTTATAGAAATCTAGACATTTAGGACCTTTGTGTTCAGATACTAGTAAGTGTAGATTTCAGACTTTTTTAATCAGCTTTAAGTAAAAATCTGACCTAGTGCTCTCAGGTGGTTTTACCAGTGAGGCTTGTTCTTTATATGCCAAAGTTTAAACAAAAATGGTTTGAAAAATATTTACGTCAGTGATGTTCTAGCAGTGTTACTTATTGAAATATTTTGCTGAATGGCTTTTCCTACAAACAAGTTCTATCCCTAAGTCTGTCTTTAAGTCGAATTTATACGTAAATTGAAACAGGTACAGTTCTTATCTAACGTCAGTCAAATGTTTGTGTTAGTATATAGTGTACCTTTCTATGCATAAAAAACATTGAAGAGACTTAGCTACACTAAAACATCTTTAACATAATAATATAATAATATTGTTTTGACGTACATCGCAAAGTAGTGCCCGTTTGTTTTTACAAACCATTGTATGTACCTCAAATTTTTAATATATTAGGCTTTATGGGGGTTGATTCATAATTACAGGTTGTACAGAAGTTCATAATCTGGGGACTGCCTGTATACAGAATTTTATTTTGATTTCTGGTTCGCCATACAGCCTAAAGAAAGAGACGTTTATCTTTGTGTTTCTGTTCACTTGTTAGAAAAGTCATAGGTCAGGAAAACCCAAACTGCTATATTTTGGTCTGGGAGGTAGAGAGAGTAGGGAGTTATGCTGTATTCATTATCCCCAAACCAAAACCTGTTACCGTTGAGTAGATTCTGACACATTGCGACACTATAGGACTAAGTAGAACTGCCCCATAGGGTTTCCAAGGAGCACCTGGGTGGATTCAAACTGCCATCTTTCTGGTTAGCAGCCGTAGCTCTTAACGCTACGCCACCAGGGTTTCCATTCATATCCAGTAGCTCTTATTTTTAAATAGTGTCAGAGAAGTTTCAGCCAACAGTTTCTTTCAGTCAGCTTGTTTCATACATACCCTTTAACGTTATGATTTTATACTGAAGTTGTGACTAAAAAACTGTTATGGTTTTTGTCTCATTAACTTTTGTTGAGTGTTAGCCTGGTGAGAAAGCTCACCTGCATAGACTTGGCTGCCACTTACTGAGAGTTGGTTATAGTTCTTCTGCCACCCATGTACTACTTGGCAAGGACTTCTATGTCTTTCACCTCTAATTAGATGTAACCTAGCCTTCCCAAATGCTAAGCTGACTCATAGTTGAAATTCATTCACTCAAGCAATATGTGAAAAGGGTTTGATTTGTAGGATGCAATTGGCTTTCAGCCTCACCAGATCAATCCAAGAAAGAAGAATTGTTCTTATACATCTCTAATCTTGTTCCTTCTTGGTAGGCTAAGAAATTATACAGATGGCATTTACTCAATCTGTGTGGCCACCTTCCAAAATGCCAGACACCTCATCTTCCTTCTAGGGCTGTCTACTGCTCACTTGCTTATGAGTTAACTTTTCTTCTGTGGAAAGTCATCTGAGGAATACATATTTGCCTATTTGTAAGCAATTGGCAAGTTTTCATCTTCTTAAAAAAAAAAAAAAAATTGCCGGCATACATTGCAGTAGGGTTTGCCTGTTGCTAACTTCTTGTGAGCATCATTTAAAATCAGGATTGGCTTTAGAGAGGACTGAGAATTAAGGTTTGTGTTTTTTTATTACAAATATGTAAGGTGAACACAGTAACCTAGCTCAGTCTTTCCCAACACCAAGAAACGTTCATTCTTTATAAACCATTACAGGGTTATTTCCAAGTGAGAAAAAGCAAGGTACAGAATATTTTAATATGCTACCTTTTGAGTAAGAAAGAGGGGGAAATGAGACTATAAATATATATTTGATCCCCCCCCCCCAAAAAAAAGGGAACATGGGCTGGATAAACCAGAAACCAATGAAAATAGGGAAGAGGGTAGCAGAGTGGCAGGGATAGGAATGGAAGTGAGACTTCTCTGAGTATACCTTTTTAAGTTTTGAGACATGTAAATGTTTTATATGTCAAAAAATAAACCAAAGAGAAAAGAAAGAAACCTTAAAATTGCTTACAAACAGAAACAAATGAACCTAACTGTATATCAAGTTGATTACACAGTCACACAGAAAACTTTACTCTGACTGTACATCCTTAGTAAAATGTATTCTAAGAACAAGAAGAACTGCAGTGAAATCTTAAAATTCACTTAACAAATTATTGTTAGTAGTAATATTAGTCTTGTAATTTCTAAACTATTTTATATGTATTACAGAATAAAGCAAATAAGTAAATATTGTTATTAAGGACCAAGATTGTCAACATAAGAGAAAAGAAATGCAAATAGGAAAATTTAAAGTTTGAAAAAGTGGTAATGTTCAATTTGAAATGGAAATATCAATATGAACTCAGAATTAAAAAGATATATTTCATTCCTCTGAAAGAACCTAGAAACAGTGACTCTTCTAATAGCAATTAGCTTACCTTGCCCCCATAAATGAGTTTCTAAATATTTCCCACCGTAAGAAATCAGGACCCTTGGAGAAGTAGCTGATTCCAGGTCTGGGGCAGAGAAAGAACAAGATGAGCCTGGTATATCTTCATATGTCAGAAAGAAAGGAAGGAAGTGCTTAAAGACTAATGGGGTTGGGTCAGAAGGACACTAGCCAAATATGGGACAATTTGAGCATTCACTGTACTCAGTGTTATGCTCAGTGTGCAATTGATGGTAGCATATTGAGTAAATAAAATGTGAATGATAAATAAAAATGTGAATGATAAATAAAAAAGGAAAAGAGGGAAAAGGAAAGCTTTTCTTTACAGAAGAATGCCAAGTAATAAACGTGGAAGGAATTATTAAAAATTCATGATTTTATAGTCTCTCCTTCCCCGTTATAATTGGTTCAGGTAAGGATTATTGTTAACGAATGCTAAAGCCACTAGAGAGGCCCAGAGTGGTACAAATGGTTAAGTGTTCAGCTACTAACTGAAAGTTGGCAGTTTGAATCCACTCAGAGGCCCCTCAGAACAAAGGCCTGGCAGTCTGCTTCCAAAAGATCACAGCCATTGAAAACCCTATGGAGCATAGTTCTACTCTGAAACACACCGGGTCACCGTGAGTCAGAATCAGCTTGATGGCAACTCATTTTTTAAAGTCACTAGGATATTAACACAATGACAGGGATCACCCTGCAAGTAAACCTTTATTTGCAAAGGAGAAAACTTTTGAAGGAGAGGTCTGATGGTCATCACTTTAACCCAGAGTTCAAACTTAGCATCAGGAATAGTGCAACAACCTGACATGTGCCTACCGATGTGGTGCAAAGTGAAATATATAATATCATCTATAAAATATTCTTGCCAAAATTTTTTATCTCTCTTTCTAATCAACCCTCAAAAGTGAACTTCCAGTTTATAGGAAGGATACAATCTGGAAAATTGAGAATACAGAAGATTCTGTAAGACAAGTGGCCTAGATTCTTCAAAGAAAAGTCAGTATCTCTTGGGGAAAAGGCAGGGAGGGGACTGTTCTAGATTATCAGAGACTGAAGAGACCTAACAACCAAATGTATTTAGTGAACCTTGACTCAGTTCTGGCTTGGAAGGGTGGGAGAGGCTGTTGGAACCATAACTATGAAAGATATTCTTGGAGAAATTTGAAGATATACTGGATATTTGAAGGTATAGAATAATTAATATTCTTAATTGTGGTGATGTTATCCTGATGGCATGTAAGAATATCCTTATTCTTAGAAGATATATTCTGAAGAATTTATAGTTGAATTTTCATAATGTTTGTAATTTTTTGCAGAACCATTTGAAAGTATATGAGTGTTTGTACAAGTACAGGGAAAGAAAACTGATTTGGAAAGTGGAAAGATTCGATCTAGGTGGAGAGTACATGGGTGTTTATTATACTGTTTTTTTAACTTTTTTATCTGTTGAAAATGATCATAATAAAGTTGGAAAAATAAATAACATGAAAGTGCAGCAGTGGTGGAGGGGAAAATTTGGTGTATCACCAAAGTTGTGGGTATGTTCCAGGGACCTAGATTTTTTCAGTCACCTGTGCTTTTTTTTCCTTCTTCTTTAAACCTAGAATTAATGATAACTCGGGAAAAAAGGATAACTGTCATGTTTTTATATAACATTGGGGTTGGTGGGATTGAGGATGGGAGGTATGACAGGCCAGGCAACAGGTAGCTAGCTAAATAGGATTGAAACAGTGTGGATGTGTGCTATATCCTGTTGTAAATAGTGGTTTTAAAAAGATTAGGAACAGCACACAACCTGACCAAACTGACTCAAGAGGAAATAGAGAGTCTTAACAGACCCATAACAAGTGAAGAGATTGAATCAGTGATCAGAAACCTCCCAAAAAAAGAAAGTCCTGGACCAGACAGCTTCACTGGGGAATCTACCAGACATTTAGAGAAGAATTGACACCAGTACTGTTTAAACTCTTCCAAAAGATAGAGAAGGAAGGAGTACTCCCTAATTCATTCTGTGAAGCAAACATAACCCTGATACTCAAACCAGAAAAAGACACTATAAGAAAAGAAAACTACAGGCCAATATCTGTTATGAATATAGATGCAAAAATCCTCAAGAAAATACTAGTGAACAGAACCCAACAGTATATTAAAAGAGTCATAGACCATGACCAAGTGGGATTTATTCCAGGAATGCAGGGATGATTCAACATCACAAAATGAATCGACATAACATACCACATCAATAGAACAAAAGGAAAGAACCACGTGATCATCTCTGTGAGTGCAGAAAAAGCATTTGACAAAATCCAACACTCTTTCTTGATGAAAACCCTAGAGAAGATTGGAATAGAAGGGAAACTCCTCAATATGATTCAGGGCATATATGAAAAGCCAACAGCCAACATTATACTTAATGGAGAAAGACTGAGAGCTTTTCCCTTGAAACCGGGAAGAATACAAGGATGCCTCCTCTCACCACTTATGTTCAATACTGTATTAGAAGCCCTAGCCATAGTAGTAAGACAAAAAAAAGAAATAAAAGGTATCTAGATTAGAAAAGAAGTAAAATTATTTGCAGATGATATGATCCTATGAATGGAAAATCCCAAAGAATCCACAAGAAACCTCTAGAGCTAATCAAGGAATTTAGCAAAGTTGCAGGGTACAGGGTCAACAACAAAAATCATTTGGGTTTCTATACACAAGCAAGGAGAAGTCTAAAAGGGAAATTAGGGAAACAATTCCATTTACAATAGCATCTAAGAGAATAAAATACCTAGGAATAAATCTAACCAGGGATGTGAAGGATTTATGCAATGAAAACTATAAAACATTGCTGAAAGAGATTAAAGAAGATTTAAATAAATGCAAAGATGTTCCATGTTCATGGATTGGAAGACTTAATATTAAGATGTCAGTACTACTGTGATGATTAAGATGGTGTGTCAACTTGGCTGGGCCATGATTCTCAGTGGTTTGGCAGTTATGATGTAGTTTGGCAGCAGTGTAATGATACAATCACCTCCATAATGAGATCTTATATAATGTAATTAACATTGGTGAAATCTGTTACGAACAGCAGATCAATTGAAAGTGAGTTTCCTTGGGGGTGTGGCCTGTATCCAATATAGGTGGACTTTCTGGCAAAGCTTGCTGGCTTTTGCTTGCTCTGGATCCTGCAGCTGTTCATCTGACCTCTTGTTCTTAGGACTTGAGCTAGCAGCTTACCTGCCCATGTTGGGATTCATCAAGTCTTCACAGCCTGTGAGCCAGCAGCCTGCCATCTTACCTGCTGATCTTGGGATTTGTCGGCCTCCGCAGCCTGTGAGCCAGAGACCTACTGTCTTACCTGCCAATCCTGGGTTCGTTAGCCCCTTCAGCTACGTGAGTCAGGAGAAGCCTCCAGCCTGACACACGGACTTGGGATTTTCCGGCCTCTACAACTGCGTGAGCCATTTCCTTGAAATAAATCTCTATATATGTGTATTTATACACTTCATTGACTTTTCTTCTCTGGAGAACCCATCCTAAGACAACTGCCCAAAGTGATCTATAGATTCAACGCAATTCCGATCAAAATTTCAACAGCCTTCTTTGCAGAAATGGAAAAACCAATCCTCAGCTTTATATGGAATGGCAAGAGGCAATGAATAGCTAAAACAATGTTGAAAGAACAAAGTAGGAAGACTCCCACTTCCTGATTTTAAAACATACTATACAGCTTTGGAGCCCTGGTGGCGCAGTGGTTAAGAGCTATGGCTGCTAACCAAAAGGTTGGTAGTTCAAATCCACCAGCTGCTCCTTGGAAATCCCATGGGGGCAGTTCTACTCTGTCCTGTAGGGTTGCTATGAGTTGGAATGGACTCAACGGCAGCGGGGTTTTTTTAATTTGTTTTTGTATACAGCTGTGAGTCGGAATCGACTTGAGGCAGTGGATACAGCTACAGTAATCAAAACAGCCTGGTACTGGTGTTAACAACAGACACATAGACCAATGGAATAGAATTGAGAGTCCAGAAATAAACTCACATGTCTCTGGTCAACTGACTTTTGACAGGAGTGCTGAGTCCTATTCAGTAGGGAAGGAGGAGTCTCTTTAATAAATGGTGCTGGGAAAATTGGATTTCCGCATGCAGAAAAATGAAATAGGATCTCTGCTTCACACTACACGAAAACAAATTCAAAATGGATTAAAGGCCTAAGTGTGCAAACTAAGACCATAAAATTCTTAGAAGAACAAGCAGGGGCAACGCTGTCAGGCCTAGCTTTCAATAGTAGATTGTCTAATACAATAAAAAGCACAAACAGCAAAAAATAAGTCAAAAAAATAGGAATCATGAAAATTAAAAGTTTTTTTCATCAAAAGACTTTACCAAAAAAGTGAAAAGACAAGCTGCCAACTGGAAGAATATCATTGGAAACCATGTTTGTGACAAGGATTTAATAACCAAAATATATATTAAACTTCAACAACAAAAGAACAACCCAGTCATAAAATGAGCAAAGGACTTGAATAGACATTTTACCAAAGGGGGCATTCAAATGGCCACCAAACACATGAAAAGATGCTCAGTGTCGTTAGCTCTCAGAGAGATGCAAATCAGAACCACAGTGAGATACCATTTCACTACCATTAGATGGCTAAGATAAAATAAAAAATGTTGGTGAGGATTTGGGGAAATTGGAACCCTTATCCATTGCTGGTGGAAATGCAAAATGGTACAGCCATTATGGAAAACAGTGTGATGGTTCCTCAAAAAACTAAAAATAGAACTACCATAAACCAAAAAAAACAAACCTGTTGCTATCGAGTTGATTCCGACTCATAGCGACCCTGTAGGACAGAGTAGAACTACTCCACAGGATTTCCAAGGAGCGGTTGGTGGATTCAAACTACTGACCTTATGAATAGCATCCAAGCTCTTAACCACTGTGCCAGCAGAGCTCCAGAACTACCATACGACCCAGCAATTTCACTCCTAGGTATGTACCCAAAACACTTGAAAGCAGAGACTCAAACAGAGAATTGTACACCAATGTTCCTTTGCAGCACTATTCACAATAGCCAAAAGGTGGAAACAACCTAAATGCCCATCAGCAGATGAATGGATAAACAAAATGTGATACATACATACAATGGAATACTACTAAGCTAGTAGGAAAAATGAAGTCTTGATATGTGCTACAGTATGGGTGGTACTTGAAGACATTATGCTGAGTGAAATAAGCCAATCACAAAAGGACAAACATCGACCTCACTTATATAAAAAGATGAAAAAGGCAAATATATAGAGACCAGAGTTTATTAGGGCGGGAGGGAGGGGAGAAACAAGGGTTAACAGTGATGGAAAAATCACATCAGTTAAGGATAGGATTGCACAGCCGGTTATTGAAATTACTATCAGTAAGTTGTACAGCTGTAAAAAGTTGAATTGGAAAAAGTTGTGTGATATATTTACAACAGTGACAAAAAAAAAAAAGAGTAGTTGCTGTGGCTGCTTATGTACAACCAAACACCTCATGGGATTTGGTTCCTTGGTTTGGAGGTTTAGGGTCATGGTTTAATGGGACATTCCAGTTAATTGACCTGTCCAGTGTTTCTGTTCTACCTCCTTGTTCGTTGTATAGTGCCTGGTTTCTTAAAAGCTTGCAAGCAGATATTCCAAGCACAACAATTGGTCTCTGTTTGCCTGGAGCAACAGAGGAAGAAGGAGAGTCAGGAGTGGGGCACGGGAGGGGGCTGTTATGGATTGTGTGGCTAATGTACTCCGTGAAGGAACTACCTCCTTTGCCAGAGGAATTAGATGGTGCCTGGCTGCCGTTACTGAACATTTTGATCAAAGATTCCATAGAAGAATCCTGGTCAAAAGGGGAAAGTGCAGAGCAAAATTTCAAATTTTCATGGACTCTAGACTTTCCGGAGCAATGGAAGGTAGAACTCCTGGAACTATTGCCCTGAGATAATCTTTAAACCTTGAAACAAAAATAACCCCTGAAGTCATCTTAAAACTGAACAGTAGTTTAGCTTACCTAGTAGAAAATGTCTACCTTGAGCATTATGCTATTTTAAGAACTATATGAGATCAAATTGACAACAGCAACTTGTAAGATTAGATAGGAACCTTAGGGAGTAGTGAGTTTATGTTAATGAGGGAGGAACAACTCAGAAGTGTGAGAATGGTTGCACAACACTAACAGTGTAATCAGTGTCACTAAATTTTACATGTAGAAACTATTGAATAGGCGTATGTTTTGCTGTGTACTGAACAACAAAATAAAATTTTGGAAAAAAGATTAGGAAGCCCTGCCCTATCCTACTTATTGCTGTTTTTTAACCTCTTATATTTTACATCTAGTTGGCAGTTGGAGGCCCAGACCATTCATTTTCACTAGAGCACTTGAGATAATAGAAAGCCAGTAAAGTATGTTGTCTCATATGAAGGGAGGTGGGAGGGAATCGCTTATAAGGGTAAAATTTGGCAGAGTTTTTCAACCTCCCCCTTCCTCACTACTTAAGTGAGTCAGCAGTGTGGTGCCTGGTGTTACCTCACCCCTTTCTCCCACCAGCATTGACAAAAGATCAAGTTGAGTCCCATTTTGAAAGGAGCGTTTCTTCTGACTGTGGAATTGGATTCTAGCAGTGTGTGTGTGTTGTATCCTGTTACTGTTGAGACACAGACGGGTGGAGTGGGGGAGGGAGGTGTGTGCTGTGATTAGTCAGCTTGCCCACCTCCTCCTCCCCAGAAACTCAGGCCCCATCTGGGGAGACTGAGAACTTAAGAAACTTGAGACAGGGAGGGAGGGCAGGGAGCAGCCAAAACTGACTGAGTCTCAGAAGACTGGTTTCTGCACTAGGGAATGGAACAAGTGACTGAAAGTGGCTGTGGATCCAACTCTGTGGCCTGAGATCGATTCCCTTGAGATAAGTTGTTTTCTGGTGGGTGTGCCTGAGGGCATCATTTTGGGAAGGGGATGTCCTTCTTTGGGAAAACTTCTTTTACCTAATTGAGGTGAAAGATATTCAGACTTGTCTGTTTCTTGTACCAAGAAGTTGGTATTTCTTGATAACCTTCTTTGGATTTGTCTGAAATGGGGATCGGACTGATTGCTTGAAAGTTAGCAAGAAAGGGTACTGAGGCTGACAGTCATTCCCTCTTCCTTTCCTCTGAAAAAAAGAGTAGGTGAAAGTAGAATCTGTAGAAGAAAGAATAAATTAGCCAGATGATGTATGAAACAGGGATTAGAAAAGATAATAGGAATCCTGGAAGGTGTTCTAGCACACTGTTTAGTAATTGACCTTGTTAAAATTTCTGGCTTATAATGGTCACTTTTTTAGTACTCATTTGCTAAGTGTTGATTTAAAAAATATGCTTATGCTGACCATAATTTCTAAACAGAAAAGTCTGCACACACAATATGCTAGACAATGGGACAGAATATATAAAATTGGGAATATTCCAGATATTCGGTAGGGTACCAAAAGAGGGATACAGGCCCTTCAAATAATCCTCAGTAGTAAAAAAGACCAGTCCTTCTCCTCACTTCTAAGGTATGCTTTCTTAATGATTTGTTTTTCTAATACTTGCTGTTTACCTTTGAGCCTAGTTCTTCACCCTTAGGAGGAAACCTTTCAGAGAAAATTAAAAGCTGTTAGATAGTCATGTGAAATAACAAGTTTAATAAGGTGATTTTTGGAGGCCTAAGTTAAGCAATATGTAGATACAACTATGAAGACTATAGTACCTAGCATGTTCCTAAAGGAACAGTAAATTCACTGACAAAGCCATTTGTGTTATCATTACTTTAAAATCTCTCCTTTCATTGATTTTTCATGGAATAGCCCTGGGTTTAGCGTGGTGAGCTGTTAACCGAAAGGTTGGTGGTTCTAGCCCACCCAGAGGTGTCTCAGAAGAAATGCTTGCCAGTCTGCTTCTAAAAAATCAGCTATTGAAAACCTTATGGAGTACAGTTCTACTCTGACTGACATACATGGGGTAACCATGAGTCAAAACCGACTCAACAGCCACTGGTACTTAGTTGGTGCCCATTAAATGTGTTGACTGAAAGAATGTAATGCACCATGGGTATTATCCTTATCACCGCCCCTTAGCCATAGTGGGGTTCTGGTAGCTTTTAATTCTCTCTTATTCAGGAGCTAGAAGGCAAAATTGGGTGGTACTTGGGAAGAACCATGAGTACATAGGCCGTGTGTTTGTGGAAGTAAACTTCTCAACGTCTGATGGTAAAAAATATCAATTAGGGTCAACTGAGTACCATACAACAATTTTTCTTTTTGAGGCTTATAACTTGTTTGGCTTGCCTGTGACCCCTTTTTCTTAATAAGTGCTGTACAATTCTCTCAGCTCACTCTATCACCAGACTTACCGTTAGGTGGTGAATGTAACCCCAGATCGTTTCTTCAGTAGAACTTTCCTGTGTCGTTCTCATGGAAGAGAGTCCATCATTATGCCAGCTAAGCTGTTCGAAGAGGTGCTTTCAAATAGTTAGCATGTTGAACTGGCCTGATATTTAACTGAGTTTGTAAGACACAGCAAGTAGAGTTCTGTATTTGGATGTGCTATTTGGAGAATGGGTCAATATGACCTCCTAACCTTTCTCAGATTAGTTTTAGTTCAAGAATGGAACACTGATGTGCTTACTCAGTTGTTGGTAAGGCTGTTTCTGGGGTGGTGAGTACCCAAGCACAAAATAGTTGTTTCACAGAACTTTTTGACTTTAAGATAACTTTTTGTACTTGAACCACTTTATCTCCTTTTCCTCCCTCCTTCACCTGCTGTCTGCATCATATTTAAGACTCAGAATTCCCTTATAGATCTAGATTTGAAGATAACAGTAAAACATACCAATTAATACTTAATAATGATAGGAAGTAATATAAACAGAACAGCTTTGCAGTTGTCTTTGGATTTTGTTTTTACCCAAATTATCATATTTGGCATTAATGGCAGTGAGTCCAACCCAGTTAGAAGGCTGTTATTAAGATCTGGTTTCACTAGAGAGAAAACTTGTGACATCTAAGTTGCTTTTGGCGGCAGTGTCTTTGTTTACAACGTGAAGGTGAACAACACTCCAGGAGGTACTTCACCAGGGGGAAAACAGCTACAAGCTGTGAAGACAACCAGTGGAGCTAGCAGGCCTGGAGGAAACTGGCAGAGCAGATGCATTCCACAACAGCAGTTGTGATACAATGTATCTTCAGCTTATAGGTTGGGGTCAGAGAGAAGGTAAGGTTAGCGTGCAGCTTGTATAGCTGATGTATTAGCTAGATCCCCTTATAAGCAGTGAGTATAAAAGAACTTCAAGTGCAGGCAGCCACCCATCCAGGTCATGGCTTAAGTTAACGTTCTGCCCACTTCACATATAGACCATATTCATTA
Organism: Trichechus manatus latirostris; assembly: GCF_000243295.1. Classification (NCBI taxonomy): domain Eukaryota; kingdom Metazoa; phylum Chordata; class Mammalia; order Sirenia; family Trichechidae; genus Trichechus; species Trichechus manatus. The sequence goes on along the minus strand of NW_004444233.1, from coordinate 1,013,793 downwards.
TTTGAATATGATTAGTAAGCTTCTTGCAACACAGTCTAATATTTTTAAATGGGAAAGATTTTGCTAAGCTTTAGGCTACTGATGAGCTGTATTAATACAAGGTAGGATTATGACTATTAATTCCATTCTTAGGTTGCTGAAGAAACATTTCTGTTTTGCCACAGCTGCCTATTTTCATATTTAAAAAACTGCAAATGGTACTGTAGTTTTCTCTCCTCCCTTCTCCCTACCCCCCAGGTAGGTGGTATCTGGGAATGTGCCTAGAACCTTTTGAAAAAAGATGAACAGAGGAGGGAGGCCTAACAGCCGTGAGAGGAGAACAACTTCCGGATAGGCTGCCTATGCCAGCAGCACAGAGGCTGGTAGCGGAACGGCTGCCTCTGTTCTAAAAGGCTTTGCTGGTCTCTTGATTGTGAAAAACCAGCAAAATAACTGCATATTGGGTTGAAAGTCATTACCTTGGTCCTGGATTAATCTCTTCAGTAAAACAAGCTTTGCTGACTGCAGAAGTCACATGAACTTGCAGTGGGAAATTCTATCTAGAAGGACTAATGCTGACCTGTGACTATCTCATTGAGTGTTTTTTTGGAAGGCACTTGTGCTTTTGACATTTAAGGTATTTAAAATTAAAGTTTCAGCATCTAAAACTAAAAAAGCTGCTTTGGACTTACAAAGATATTTGTTAACCAAGTTGCAGTATATGTGGTTTAGCTTGAGTTTTTGTTATTATTTATTTTGAAACTTGACTGATTTGATCTTACAGAATAAAGAATTTTGAAGGGGTAAGGCATTCTACAATTATCTACTGAGTGCCTTCTATGTGCAGGGCCCTGGGTTACGTGTTGGGATGTGAAGGTCTTTTTGTTCCATGCCTTTAGGATCTGTCCTCAGACTTAATAAAACAGGCAGTGGTATCTGCCCTCTCCTTATTTCACAGAGTAGCCTAAAGGAAAAAACTTGCTCAATTGGATGTTGAGTCTGGGTGGGTTTTAAGTGGAAGAATACCCAGGTATTTCCCCTGGGGCCTGCTTGCCAAATAGTGGTATACATGATCGTTACTGCATGGCTGTTAGTCTCTGCTTTCATTTTTGGTGTGAATCATGCTAGAAAGAAAGTGGAAAGCACAAATCTGTGCTCCCTTGATTTTTGCTTTGTAACCTGTGGGTTCTACTAATTCAGTTTTTGATTTGTTCATTTTAGCTGCCTATGCCTAAGCTGAATTTCAGTCTGTAAGGTGGTACTTCCCTGGCTGGAGAGTACTCGTGACTGAGAAGGGAAAGGTTTTGCAGCTGTAACTAATGAGCACTTCACTGTTCTAGCTTGAGAGTGGCCACAGCTATGTTGCTAGCCTCATGGAGAGAAGATTTTAATCTGTAATAGCTTGCATTTTCAGAGATATTTGCTAAAGGTTTAGCTTAATGGATTCTCCAAGGGAACCTTTTCAGATTTAGTCAGATTGTGATGATATGGAGGAGATTCGCAATTCATAGTCTCATACCATCCTGTTTATTTTAGGAGGCTGAAGTTTATCTTACATTTTGATAAAAATGTTTATCAGAGTTTAAACAGTTTAGGAGAGAGGTTTAAACCATTTAATAGAAGAAAGTATTTCCATGTACTTTAGAAGCATCCAGTAATTTATTTATAAATAATTGCAAGCTGTTTGCCGTTTATTAAAGCCAGTCTTTCAAGCACTTTTCAAACAATTCTCTAGTTCTGGTTTATTTCATTTAAGGAAGTTTCTAATCCAGAGTTTACCAAGTCATTATTTTCCGCTTCAAATTAGTCCTAGTTAGCTGGAATTTACTGTGATGTGTGCATGTTTTTCTTATATCTTTTTCATCGGTATATTCTTTGTTTTAAATCTTTAATGAGTGTAGACAGTCCCAGGGAATGCTACGTTGGCTTTGTGAAGTATAGAATATGGGTGGGCTCTATTAGCACCTCAGCGTCTATTAGCGTTTCTAGGCATCTCTTTATGATTCTTTCAGAAATCAAGACCATTGCCAACTTCAGGGTAAGAATATGCTACAAGGGAATATTCTGAAGTAAACAGAAGCGCTATGAGGTTGTGTCTGTTTTTCGATAGAGTTGGAAAGAAGGGTAAAGAGTTTATTTTAACATGTCAAGGTTATAAGGGGAAAGAAAACTAGAATGTGAGAAAGAAGGATTGTAAAATTGAATAAATGCTAAAAGAGATTGAGTCTTAACCACCACCACCCCTCCCCCCCAAAAAAAAAATCCTCCTGAGACAATTGGTAAGTGACAGTAATTGGCATTTGGGGAGGAATCAGAGTAACCTCTACTCTCCCTCACTTCTGAGCCACATGGTAATGTTGGCTTTTAGGGAAGACAGCATATGGCCTTAAAAAAGGGAACATTTCATAGTCTTTGTTATTATAAGTTTTCAACTTTTTATGTTCTGCTTATAGCAAATCCAGTTTGCTGATGACATGCAGGAGTTCACCAAATTCCCTACCAAGACTGGCCGAAGATCTTTGTCTCGCTCCATCTCCCAGTCCTCCACTGACAGCTACAGTTCAGGTAGGTGTGAGCTTCGTGTCCTCTCCGAGCCTTGAGCTAGTTCACTGCCCAGAGTCCTTCGCTTATCTGAAATCTGAAAATACTTCATGTCAGAACTGCCCATTTTTGTGCCAAACGCTGATAATTAATGGCTGAGCAGTGGGAAGTCCCCAGCCAGGCTCGTAGCTGGGGAAGCTTTTGTCATTTTGAGACTTTTTTCTTCCGGCTGTCTCTGTGTGTGGTCTGTGGCCAGTGACTTGTTGATAGTACTGGGCTGGTTCCCATTCCCACATTTATCCCCTCTCCCATTCCCCCTCCAACACAAAGGGAGGGAATCAGTGGTATTCTGGCTGACAGAAGTGACCTTGAAGAAGAATTGTACTTTGGAAGCTTAGTTTATTTATATAATATCCCTTGCCACCTATCTTTTTATTTCTTGTCCCAACGCTGCTTGATTGTAAGAATAAAAATTAACATTTTAGCTCTTTTATTTATTAGGTTACCCTTTATGTAGAAGTATCCTCCCCTGTTAACCTCTGGAGTGGGAAGGATTCAGATGACTATTATGTGACCCAAATTCTTTTAATTCTCTCCTCCTATTTTAGCTCTATGTCAGTAAAGTCTTTTTCTGATTAGAATTATGATGCTCTCAACTATAGAGAAGGTGTTATGAATATTAACATGGAAAGAGATACCAAATCTTGGGATTTGAGTACTGGAAAAAACATTAGGGGCATCTAATTTAACCAGCTCATTGTTCAACTGAGGAAACTGAGTCCCTAAGAGATTAAGAGGCTTGCCCAAGGTCACAGATGGCTAATCATGTCAGCAAAGAGATTTGTACCAAAAGCTAGTCATTGTCTTTTGCCAGAATATTGTTTGCACTGTATTATTAACATTATGGACTGGATTTGATGTTGATGTGCAAGGAAGAAACAAGGAAACCAACCAACCAAAAAGCATTGTCTTTGTCCTGTGTCTTTGATAACCTAGTTGAGACAAAATAGGCAGACAAGAGCAAATGTGGTATACAGCATTAAGTACTGAAATAAATGAATATACGGATTCACTGTGGGGATAAGTATGCAAGAAAAGGTTCCAGATATAGTGGCTATCACAAATGAAAAGGTACCTTAGAGTGACAAATATGAAAGGTGGTAGGTGACAAGCAGGCTGATTATACCTAAGAAAGAAGACAAATTAATTTTGAAAGATTGAGTTACAAGAGGAAGAAAGATGGAATGGGTGAAGAAGGTTTTAAGAAGTCTTCAAAGATCTTGATGGCCATGTAGTATGGGGACCTATAAGAACATTTTAAAAAGCTTAGTGATATAGTTTAATTGTCATAGTGGGGACGATAACCTTTAGTAGTAGTTGTGTTAGCTGGACTGAAGAAGGACCTATGTGTAGCAGTCAGTGAGAGAGACCTGATTCTCTGGCAGAGACAGTGATGAGGAAAATTTCAGTTCAGAGAGGAAAGGAGTAATATTGCACATCCTCTTGCATATCTATTTAAAATGACATTTTTAACTTTTATGTGCATCTGTTTTTTAAAGTTGATCATTTGGACAGACTTCCATGACTGGCAGTGGAACCAAAGCTGCTCGCATTTTGTGCCATTTTTTTCCATCTCTATATTCCTTCAGTGCGACTTAGTGTAAAGTCCCTTGTAAGATTATCTTATCTATAGCAATGTTTCTCAAAGTGTGGTCCTCAGACCAGCATCAGCAACACCTGGGAACTTGTTAGAAGTGCTAATTCTTGGCCTCCAACCAAGACCTACTGACTGGGAAACTCTGGTGTGGGGCCTAGAAATCTGTGTTTTAATCAGCCGTCCACATGTTGCTGATAGATGCTTTAGATGCTTAAGTTTGAGAACCAGTGATCTATAGAAATAGCATTTCTTATTGCTTAAATTATTCTTCGGTTTTTGCCTAGTTTTCGGTTTTTGTCTAGTTCTAGTCCAGGTTGGTACCGAGTAGTCCTATTTTATGGGTTTCACTAGAGCTGACACAGGGTTAGGATTAGTGGCTCCTTGTCACAGGCACTGGTGGCATCAGGATGGGTAGAAGGGCCACAACAGTGAAAGATCCTCAGCAGTTTCATTCATACCATCTATTAGACCCTAGAACTGAGAGTGATGTAAAAGGTGGCTCCAATTAAGAGAGTTCATTTAACTTAAATGGGAGTCCCTTCAGGGCTGCGCTCTGTAGAATTGGGGCCATTGAGGTTTTTCTGTCCTTGTTTCTTTTCCTGGCTTTAGCTGCATCCTACACAGATAGCTCTGATGATGAGGTTTCCCCACGAGAGAAGCAGCAAACCAACTCCAAGGGCAGCAGCAATTTTTGCGTGAAGAACATAAAGCAGGCAGAATTTGGACGCCGGGAGATCGAAATTGCAGAGCAAGGTAAAGAAAGGGAGTGAGTAAGGGACTCAAATGGGCAAAGGGACCAGAAGCAGCCCTCTTGCTGGTCGTCAGGATCCAGAACCAACTTAAGCCTTGAAAACTCACTTTTGAAGATGTTCTCGGCAAAATACAGCATCCTGGACTTTTTGACAAACACTTCTCTGTGTATGGAGCGTGAGCCTCAGGGTTCTTGTTCTCCCTTTTTCCTGTTCTCAGCACGTGGTAATTACACACAGAGTAGCTTCTATTCTTCTCTCCTGGCACTATATTTAGAGATCTCCGTTGCAGAATCAGCAAATCCTAGATCACTATATATGGTGGTTAGTTCTGTAGGATCCTACCATACCTGCAATCACCAAACCAAAAACACCCAAACCCATTGCCGTCGAGTTGATTCCAACTCTATAGTAGACTCTGCAGGACCCTATAGGACAGAGTAGAACTGCCCTGTAGGGTTTTCCAAGGCTGTAAATCTTTACAGAAGCAGACTGCCACATCTTTCTCCCAAGGAGCAGCTGGTGGGTTCAAACTGCCAACCTTTCAGTTAGCATCTGAGCGCTTTACCACTGCACCACCAGGGCTCTTTCTGCCAATCACAGAGACCCAGATATCCCAGAAGCAGCAGACCTAGCAGGGTTTTAAGCTAAAGATGTGGTGACCTAGGATCTTGTTTGGTCCTGAGCACCCTCTGTTGGAGCAAGAGTAAAAGTGACTGACACTTAATTGGTTAAATCTTGATTTCTCTGTCCCACCTCCAGTAATGTCTCATGGTTCTCCTGTTGTTTCCACCTTGAGGGCATGTTCTATATTGGGAGGGAGTAGGGAAACCAAACTGACACGGTGGGCTCAGGCAGCCTGGGGAAACAGAAGCAAGTGGCTTCTGCTGAGGTTAAAATCTTTCTTCTTCGTCTGATGATTGCATATAGGAGTTCATTAGTCAGTGCCATAGCTACTTCCTTCTCCTCCCAAATGAATAACACTCATCCTCCATTTTGATCCATTTTTACCAGTTTTGAGAATTTCCTTCATTTTCTATTCAGTCCTCTGAAGCAGTGGAGGAAGAGAGGATTTCCAAGTGATCGGATGATGACTCCTCACTGTTCTGCTTTTGACACTGCCAGTCATCATGGAAATAAGTTCAGAGTTGTTCTGCGTCGTCTCACCATATCTCAGCAAATCCAGGCCAGCCCTAGATGTCACTAAGGGAACTGATAATGTTGCTAGTGCACACCTAGCTCAAATCCTCTGTTCTTTCACAGACATGTCTGCTCTGATTTCACTCAGGAAACGTGCTCAAGGGGAGAAGCCCTTGGCTGGTGCTAAAATAGTGGGCTGTACACACATCACAGCCCAGACAGCGGTGAGTTCATGGGGAGAAAAATGAGGGACTTCTGATAAGGAGAAGAAAGGAACAGATTTTTTTCTTTTTTTTTTTAAACTTCTTCTCCTTCCTTATTAGCCAACCTCCAGATGCTAACTATTAGGTGGGACCTCCCTGTTATACAATAATGGAATTCTCTACTTTGTGTAGTTATAATCCACTTTTAGCAAACCTGACTTAGGAAGATCTAGATTTGCAAAAATACGACTGTTATAAAAATGTTATTAAGACTTTTAGGAACATATCTTTTGGGTAAAGTTAGATACCATTGTGCCACCTAACTGGGTTACAAAACGCTTTTCTAATCTCCCATCATAGCACCTGTTGGTTCAGAGGTGATGGGTATTGTTCTCTTAATGAGATTTGCATGCATGCCACTGCTGTCTGGGCCTCTTCTTTTTCACCCTGTCTTCCCACGCATCTGGACAGGTGTTGATTGAGACACTCTGTGCCCTGGGGGCTCAGTGCCGCTGGTCTGCTTGCAACATCTACTCCACTCAGAATGAAGTGGCTGCAGCACTGGCTGAGGCTGGTAAGTTCAACTTTTTTCACCAACTTTGCCTCAAAATAATTATCTGAACATAACTATTGTGTATCAAAATTGTCATTACAGTATCATTTATGTCTAGGAGCTATAAAATTTGGGGGATAATAAAAACATCAACCGGGAGAGATTGGATAATAAAATTAATGTCATATCTATGATGGAATATTATGCTGTCATTAAAAATGATCTTTGAAAATAATCTAATGACATGGGGAAATGCCCAATTCTAATATCAAGTGAACAAGTACAAATATTAAACTATATAAGCTGTATAAATTTGAGCTGAACAAGTCTCTTTTCATCAAAAGTCTCATCAGTTTTGAGAGAGAACACAGGGAAGAAGTATCTTCTCTGTTTATAGTTCACAATTTGGTATTCGATATTGGGTTGAAAAATACATGGACTGCTTGTGAATTTAATTAAACATGAAATAATTTGTCATGTTAAAATGTTCAAAAGCAAGTCATCATAAAGTTTCTTTAAGGACCTCTCATCTTCCTGGAATCCTCAGAAAGTAACTTTATAATACGTTTGGTTTTGTTATTCACTTTTTTCCAGTAAGTATTTATTCCAGAAAATTTAGCAATTTCCAGAAACAAATTCATAGTTCTACTACACAGAGATAATATTTGACCTATCTTCCCCTGTTTTTAAATTCATTTTTGACAGAGATGAAATAAATCTTAGAGTGTGTACAGTTTTGTAACCTAAATAAAATATTTTCAGAGTAGTTTTCCAGCTCACTGAAAAACACTGAAAGCATTGTTTGTAATACTCATTCACATCACCATGTGATTTTACTTCACTGTTTTCCTAAGGTTAAACACTTAAGTTGTTTCAAGATGTTTGCTAATATAAATAATGCTCTACTAAACAACTTTGTATTATACTCATTTTGTTTTCTCTCTTCTGATAGAGTTCTAAGTGAAATTACTAGCCCTAACAGAATAACATTTCAAGGCTCCAGAATATTTATTTTTAATCTCTAAATGTTAACCAAAGTAATTTCTGATCTGAAAGTACTATTTTGACTCCTTTTGCTCTTGGTAATTGTTTCCTTTCCAGGATAGATAGTTTCTTTGGTCTTTTTCTCTTCATGGGTTCTCAGAAAGCATTAGTGGAGTAGGGCACTCCTCAAAGGAAGAATCAGCTGATGTGTTCTGTTTCAATAGGAGTTGCTGTGTTTGCTTGGAAGGGCGAGTCAGAAGACGACTTCTGGTGGTGTATTGACCGCTGTGTGAACATGGATGGGTGGCAGGCCAACATGGTAATAATGCATATCTGTCCTGTACTTCTGACAATAGATTTTCCTTTTTTCCCTCAAAGCATGGTTCCCTAAATATGTTTTGGATGTTTGGTCCTACGCACTGACTTTGTTGCTAAAGTGTTTAGCTTGGTACCTGTTCAGAATTGGTACTGAGTACTGAATGGAAAGGTGGGGGAAGGGTAAGACTAGCTGAACACATGTGACTCGAGCACAGCAGAATGAATTAGAAGGAAATGATGTGGTACCTTTTTTTAGTACGATTCTAGTTTTTTTCTTTCCACTCCAGCTCTCCTTTGCGTTCAAAGGGTCCGCATATTTCAACACTCTAGAGTAAAGATGAATCTGTGATAAGCCTAATAATACTCTACGTCATAGCCTAGGACAAACCTAGAAATCCTTTTAACCATTTTACACCAACAAATTTCGCTGTATTTCCACTGTCTAAGCCTGCTCTAAGGAGCTCTAAGAAGTGCTCTGCCAAAACATACAGGGCTCTCTTACTAGTGCAGAAAGTGGGTTCAAAGTTCCCCCCAGCTCTAGCAGCCTGAATGCCCATAGAAGTCTTCTGGCTGTTCTATAGATCCTGGATGATGGGGGAGACTTAACCCACTGGGTTTATAAGAAGTATCCAAACGTGTTTAAGAAGATCCGAGGCATTGTGGAAGAGAGCGTGACTGGTGTTCACAGGTAACAGATTCTGGAGTAGCTGCCCCTTGTGTCCTTGCCTCAGCAAATTCTTCTGGTCTCTGTTAGGCTTTAGGGCTGTGTTCCAGATTTAGAGTAACTAAATGGGAACATCTTCACTAGACAAGACTTTCGAGTTTTTATTCTTTGAAAAACCAAAGTGACCTTATAAGGAAGTTATTTCAGGTTCTAGTTCACATATTTTTCTCTCCCATTTACTCCACTGAGTGATTCTCAGCCAGTGTTGGGAGGTGGGGAGTGAGTGTACCTTGAAAAACTGTATTCAATATTGTATTATAATTTTATATTTGAAATATGTAAAAAAGAAAAACATCCTATTGTAAAACTATTCGTTATGCACACTCCAGAAAATAAAACTGGGCAAAATATTGTTGGCTTGTGGGGATACATAAAAGATAACTGAAAGTGTGTTTCTCAGTCAGGGGCATATTGCACATGCTCTCACACACACACAGGGACCCATTTCAGAATCAATGATAATCTTTGTTTATCAGAAGTAGCCATGGATTTTTAAAGCTTGAGAAATGTTGGTGTAAGGAAATATGTAAGAGAAGTAAATTTCTTCAGTTGAAAGGATTTTTTTTTTTCTTCTAAGAAGAAAGTAGGGGAGGGGGCAGGGAAAAAGAAAATAAAAAGTAAGGTGAGATGACAAAGAGATGATCTTGTTGACTAGTACCTTGGGCAGTTAATAAGGCTGGGAGGGCAGCGTGGACCTTGAAGAGAATTAGGCAGGTTTTGCCACATTTTACGCTTTAGCGGCTAACTTGGTTTTTGTGGCCTCTTTTCCCTTTAGGTTGTATCAGCTCTCCAAAGCTGGGAAGCTCTGTGTTCCGGCCATGAACGTCAATGATTCTGTTACCAAACAGAAATTTGATAACTTGTACTGCTGCCGAGAATCCATTTTGGATGGGTAGGTTGAAATTTATAGAGATTGAAACTTTAGGGGGGTAGATTTGGAGTGGGTTGCAGTGTTCATCTGCTATCACTCCAGCCATGTCCCCTGATCATCTCTTGGCTTTAAAAGTTTGTTAGAGGGCCCATTTCGTACTGAGCTCAGCCCGCTTCCAATTGCAGTTGTCAGGGGCATTGCTCCACGCTTTTAACTTCATGCAGAGGGACTGTTTGAGTTAATTATGTTTGAATTGAGCCCTTGTCTGTTTCCACAGCCTCAAGAGGACTACAGATGTGATGTTTGGTGGGAAACAAGTGGTGGTGTGTGGCTATGGTGAGGTAAATAGCTGGGCCTCAATGTCTCTCTCTGTCTTTTCGTAGACTTACTAGGAATGTTGGGTGAAGACTTGTGCTGTCAGTCTAGAGTCACTCATGCAGGGTTTAAAGTCTGCTTTTAAAGAATGTATCTCAAAAGAATAGCAGAAGTCTTTTATTCAGAGCTGTAAGTAAGACGTTCAAATGAAGTGAGTTTTCAGATTTCACCAGTTTGTCTTGTGGAATGGAATCTCAGCATCATTTCCCCCCAGTTACAACAAAATCTTTTGTGAGGCTTAATTCAAGTGCATATGTAGCATTTTAGCCCAACGGGTGACTTGCTCTGGAGTGGAGGGTGGGGTCCAAAGTGGTATATAGTTGCTTATTTCTAAACTGGAATAGGTTTTGGGGGATTTTATTGTCATCAGCTATGACCCATGGAAGCTCCTAACCTGCTAGACGGTTCTTAAATAGATGCATCTCAAGTAAGAGTTACCAGGTTTTTCAGAATAAGAAATTAGAGGTTATAGTTGCTCTTCCTTGGCCTTGTTTCCCTAATGATAACACCTTTTATTTCTTTGATCTTTTTTACTATGCAAAGCTCCAGCCCTTACTATGAAATGTTTGCTAAATTACCTGTCTGACTTTTAAGATTTACAGCATAATCTGGGTCCATTTCTGCTCTGCCTGGGGTTGGAGCATCCCTGCGTGTGCTCACTAGATGCTGAGTGATTTCAGGAAGGTTAATTCCCATCTCCCAAACAGCCCGCCTAACCCACCACCCATGCCTTAATGAGCCTGACAGCCTGACTTCTTTCTTGTGCTCTGCAGGTGGGAAAGGGCTGTTGTGCTGCTCTCAAGGCTCTTGGAGCAATTGTCTACATCACAGAAATCGACCCCATCTGTGCTCTCCAGGCCTGGTAAGAGCAGATTGGTAATACTATTAGATTCACTCTGGGTACCTTATATTCCTGAGGGCTCATGATTGATCACGTTCACCTTTCCTCGCAGAAATCTCACAGGGGGGAAGAAAGCTAGGATTGCTAATCCTGAGGCTTTCCTAGAGCTTCTTGGCATTTCCTTTCCTGGGTGGAATCTTGGGGAGTCTGAAGAGGCCAGTGTGTGTCGTTTAATACAGCTGGTCACTTGTCATCCCTGTGAGGTAGCACTGATCTGACTTTAGAAGATTTAGTTGCCTCATTTTGTGACCAGCTTCTCTCCCACTGCCTTCTTGCTTTGGTCATAATGTTCTTTCCTTTTCTTCCAGCATGGATGGGTTCAGGGTGGTAAAGCTAAATGAAGTCATCCGGCAAGTTGATGTCGTAATAACTTGCACAGGTAAGTATCAGTGCTTTGATGTACATAGAGGAGTGTTAACTCAGAAGCTAAATCTTGGAAGTTGTCTGACTGACTTCCATATGAAGTTGGTGCTAGGTTTAAAGCTCAGAACTAGAGAGTTCTGGTAAGCTATCAGAACCTTAGCATGTTTTCCAGAGCAAAGAGCCTTTCTCCCCAGTGGCTTTTTGTCCCGCTCAGTTTTAAACTAAACTGAGCCGAAAGAGTTATATGCACACTTCTTTCCTCATAGTGTGTACGTGATCTTAGATGCTAGCAAACCTCTTCTTCTTGCATGTTCTAACTGAAAGCCAGTTGATACCTTTTTGCCCCCAGCATCTCTTTCCTCAGCCACCCTTCTTTCCTTTTAGGAAATAAGAATGTAGTGACACGGGAGCACTTGGACCGCATGAAGAACAGTTGTATTGTATGCAATATGGGCCACTCCAACACAGAAATTGATGTGGTAAGGCTTATCGCATTCATTTTTGCTGGGCCTTTCTCCTCTTCCTTCCATTATAGCCACAACCTGCTGTGCCTTCTTTTCAGACCAGCCTCCGCACTCCTGAGCTGACATGGGAACGAGTACGGTCTCAGGTGGACCATGTCATCTGGCCAGATGGCAAACGCGTCGTTCTCCTGGCAGAGGTACACACACAGAAGAGCCCTGGCAGTGCACCATAGCAGTTGGGGTGGAGGCAGGGAATAAATATTTGGACCTAGGCTTCCCTGAATGTTGTTTTTTGATAGAAGTATAATTTCAAAATGTCTGATCCCCAAAATAGAATCACTCAAAAATTCTACTTTTTACTAAGAAACACTATTTCCTTACCACAACTGATTCTTCAGCTTTTCAGACTCAAGTAGACTTAGGGAAAATAGGATAAAACCTGGAGTTCTGATCTGAAACGTAGTTTTTCCTCTTCTGACTGAGTCTAGAGGGATAGAAAGCCCTTTCCTGTTCTTGCCTGACTTGTGTGACATTGGATCTGAGACACAGGGATGACACAGCTGATGCCAGGGCTCTCTTTTACCTTTTCAGGGTCGTCTGCTCAATCTGAGCTGCTCCACAGTCCCCACGTTTGTTCTGTCCATCACAGCTACAACACAGGTGTGTGACACAGTGCCTGCTTATCCTGCAGTGATACTAGTGGGACTGGGCAGAGATCAGAGTTCCGATGAGTGTGGGGCGGGGGAGGTCAGACCTCTCGGAAGTGAGCGCTGTGCTGTGTTATCAGCCTGTTCTTTTTTCAGGTCATAAGTTGTCAAGACTTAGGCTTCTTCAGGTATAGAAAAGAGTCATTAGTCAGGCACAGTCAGTGTTTGGCATCCGTTTGAGTTGGCTGTTTTGGTTGAGAATCTAGTGTTCCAGCTTAGTTGTATTTAGTCTGTTCTTTTATCAGTAACTAAACAAAACCACCAACAAATCCTGTTGGGGTATGTGCCAGCGTTTATTCCAGGCCGAGTCCTGGGTGCTGTTGCTATGGTAGATCACTGTAGTACTTCCTACTAAGACCTTGTTAGACCTGGTTTATTTTTATGCCCCCATCAAAGAAGTGTTTGTTTTTTCTGACCCTCCCTTCCCACTTTAGGCACTGGCACTAATAGAACTCTACAATGCACCTGAGGGACGGTACAAACAAGATGTGTACTTGCTCCCTAAGAAAATGGGTGAGTAGACACCGACACTGATCCTCAGACAGCTGCGTGGTTTGGTAAAATGAGTATCATGAAAAGCATTGGCTTTAGAGTCAGAGTTCTAATCCCAGTCCTAGCATGTAGTGGTTGTTTGACCTCGGCACAAATTCTAATCCCCCTGAGTCTCAGTTTCTTTATCCGTAAAGTGGGAATACCAGTGCATACATTGCAGCATTGTATTCAGAATTACAGATGATGAGTAAAAGTGCTTAGCACTGTGGCTTAGGGTAGATGCTCTTATATTAAGTAACCTCATAAGTTCGTGAACTGTCTCAATTTCCCCAGTGCAACTAAGTATATCCTGGGACCAAAAAGAGAGAAACAATCACAAATTTTATCGTCCATCTTCTGTGTAGATACGCAGACCACCTCTCACCTGACTGCCTGTAATTCCAGACACTGCCCCGCTGTATTCATGTTACATAATGCATCATCTCTAGTTCTTTACCTTTTTGAACAGTGGTGCCCACCTCCCATCTCTCATTGGTCAGTCCAAATCCCTGACCTCTGAAAGCTAAAATTTCTTGCTCTCAGCCCCTCCCACAGCTTACTTCAAATTGGTTAAAAAAAAATTTTTTTTTTTTTCATTTTCATAAAGGCAATGCCAGGGAGGCTTATCCATACTATCGAAGAATAGTAAATGTGTGCTAGCTACCTTAGAAATATATGATCCTAAGATTTGAGGCCTTTATTGTTCTTATCCTAAATAAGTGTTTATGACACAAAGCTCTTTATGAGCTTCCTAGTATTTGCTTTGACTCATAATTTAACTATAATTTAATCCATTGAAGGAGGTTGCTGTAGAAACATGAGAGTAGTATGTGGCATGTTGGCCACTGAGGTGATGGCTAAAAACTTTGCCAGAGAAGGAGAAGGTGATACAAGCCCACCCCATTTTGTCACCCTGGTAAGGGAAGTGCACTCTGGATATACTGAGAGAAGTTCCCTGCCAGAAAGACAGCTTTGAGGTTTTCTTTTAATTGACCATTTCAAGTTGTGGATTCTTTCAAAGTCACTCCATCCATTGCCCACACTCTCAAGATCTTCAAATGAAAATAGAAAGGAGTATTTAAAATGTGGTCCTCTCCCCTGCCACTTTGCTCTTCCTAGATGAGTATGTTGCCAGTTTGCACCTGCCGTCATTTGATGCCCACCTGACAGAGCTGACAGATGACCAAGCAAAATATCTGGGACTCAACAAAAATGGGCCATTCAAACCCAATTATTACAGGTAATTTCTTCCCTGTTCTTCCACAGGGTTCTTCTGAAAGGCCCTTTTCCCCAGTAGTAAACGAAGCAGGCTAGCCAGCTTTCCTAAGTGAAGATGAGGAACTATACCTGATTTTGGAGAATACAAGAACTCTGTTTCAGATTAACTGAGTAGGCAGAGAACTTGTATATCCAGTGGTAGATGTGAAGAAGTATGAATTTTCTGAAATTTTAGAGGTTGGTCCTCACCCCCAGAGATTCTGATACAATTGGAATGGAATGGAATGGGGCCCAGGCAAAGTTATTTTGAAAGCTATCTAGGTTATTTAATGTGTGGTCAGGGTTGAAAACCACTAAGTTATATTATTAGGGAGCAGAAGGTAAAAACCAGAGATGGCATCATCAGAACCCTGAGGAAGAACAGGGAAGAATGCTGAGCCCACAGATGGCCTGGGAATGACTGCAGGGGTCCCCAGCTTGGGCCCTGGAGGGACCTAGAGAATGTGCTGGTTCTGATTCTTGTCTTGGAACTCACATATGGAAGACAGGAGTACTGACCAGTCTCTCCTTCTTTACAGATACTAATGGACCATATTACCAAGGACCAGTCCACATGAACCACACAAATCTAAAAGAAATATTTTTTAAGATAATTTTTATTTTCTTCATACTCCTTTCCTCTTGATTTTTTTTCCCCATAATTTCATTCTTGTTTTTCATCTCATTATCCAAGTTCTGCAGACCACACAGGAACTTGCTTCATGGCTCTTTAGATGAAACTGAGGTTCAAGATTCCTCACCCTAGTCACTAACGAAGGATTTTACTCTCCCAGCCCAGAAAGGTGATTCCTTCTTTACCATTTCTGGGGACTTTAGTCTTAATCGGGTACCTTATTAACAGGAAATGCTAAGGTACCTTCTATGTGGAACAATCTGCAATGTCTAAATTGCCTTAAAAGAGCCCATTTCTCAGCTGCTGAAATCAGTGCTCTTTCACTTCTTCAGAGGAGCGGGGTTGGTAGCTTACCAGCCAGGTAGGTTAGATATAGGTGGTGCATGTTAATTTCCCTCTGAAGTTCCAAGCCCTGTTTCCTGTGTAAAGGTGGTATGTCTGGTTCAGAGATGTGTAATAATGAGTGTTGTTTATTAAGGTCCAGTAGGCCCACTTGGATTCAGTACAGCCCTTCGTCTACTCCTAGTAAACCCTCTCGTTTTTCTAGTTTTTAACCAGACTGCACTTTATTAAGTTGAATTTTGTCCCCTAGCATTTGTTATTTCTGTTGTACAAAAAAAAAATTCTTAGCGTTAACACTGAGGAACTGCTTCAGTGCTTGGTTAGTTGTTACCAGTTCCTCTATTTGAACCTTTGGAGCTATGAGTGCCGAGTTGAGTCTAGTGAAATGCTGGTCTCAAGCTCTGATAAGTCCCTCTGTTTCTATAGTTTATAGCATCAGTGAGCTGGGGCCATAACAGCAAAGTCTATCAGCTCTGCCCTGTATAGCTTGTGCTGAAGGCGAATTTCTTGAGCCACTACGCAGTATAAAGCACTGAGCTCCCTCTTTAGGATTTATCCTTTAAGAGCAAATTTCTGGTCTGCTGTGCTTCTGCAGCCTAAAATATTTAAAGGGAGGTAGAGGTGGATGGGAGGAAGAAGGATAAATTGGGCCAGGGTGAGAGAAATCTAGCTGTGTATAATTTGTCTGGGACTTCAGGCCCTATGTAACATTAGTTTTACCGAAACGGTGCCACTTTTGATAGACCCATACCGCAAAAACTTTATGAACCAAGATTTAAAGGGCAGTTTGTGTGTAGAGAAAGAAAGTAATCAGGAGGTCCTGGCTCACGCACGGGAAGAATCCCCAGGGAGGCTCTCTCCAATCAGGAGAGCTGCGTTCCCATGCCGTGCACCCTGCTTACCAGCATCTCTGCATGGTCAGATGAGCTTTATTCTGCTCACGAGCTTTAACTATATAATTATCCAAGATTCTCAATCCTCAACTTGTTCTAGCTTGTGATCCTTCAAAGTTGGGTCGGCATTCGTGCCAGGTACTAGAAAATTTCATTTCTCTATTGCCACTGATCAGAGAGACAGACGTTAAAAACAGGAACATAAGAAAGGAAAGCTTTCACCTGCAGCTTCCTAGCAGGGGACAATTGTCTTGCCAAAACTTTTTTCCCTGTCCTCTGTTCCTCCCCACTGAGTCCGTTCCCACTCCTTGCCAGTGTGACCACCCTTTCTTCTCTGTAGATGCTAACGGTTCAAGCCCTTTTTCCCAGGGCACTTAACCAGCCAATCAGAACACCACATCCACATTAGGGGCGGTAACCTGGCCAACAGTGTATATCACGCGTCAGCTCTGCTGGAAGGAAGGGGCCAGGTCCTGCTGCCCTCCGGCCTGTCCCAGCTCCCATATCAATTTCTGTGTCCATAGGAATAATAGGTAAGGGCTCCATCTCTGTCAAGCCATGTAACAAAGGACACTGTGGAAAAATGTCTGGCATCAGAGGGAGCGTGTGGAGAGCAACTTGGGAGGAACAAGTTTATTTTGTATTGAATGATTTTTAATGAATGCAATATTAATCCTTGCAGATGAGCAATAATCATTAAAGTCAGTTAAAATGATAAGACTTTATTGTCAGTCTGTGTCATTTTTGGTTGAACAGCAGAAGTTCATTAGGACCTGTTTTCTAGGGTGGAACAAGTCATGGGTCCGTGTTTAACAGACAAGCAGGCTGGATACAGAGTCCTTCAGCAGTATCTGAAGTTTTATGCCCGCTCTGTTGCCAAGCACTGGGCCTAGGCACTTTCTAACTTCCCTGAAGAAGCAAACTTGCTGCTTAAGCTTCGGGGCTTCTTACTTGCACAGTGCTTTCTCCTTACCCACAATTCAGCTGTTACGTGGGACAGAGCAAGCTAGGTATCCACAGGATGTGAGGCCTGGTGTAGGAGTGGTCCACTTGGAAGCTGGTGGTGTGACCTGGGGCAGGGAGTCAGACCTCAAGTAGGATGAGAAAGGCATCCATGCAGGGGAGGGGTGACAGCAGCAACTGCAGGCTGGTTAGAAATAGGGGGGCTTGATCACACAAGCAAAAACATTAAGACTAATGGAAGCCAGGTTTCTTATTTTTGGAGACAATGTTACAAATTGGAAAAGGAAAAACTCTGGTGTTGGGTTTGAAATGGAGATATCAGTGTGAACTTGTGAATTTCAGCGTAGATACAGAAATATAGATGTAAATGTATGTGTGTATATATATTTGTATGCATGTGTATACAAACATTCTAGCTATGTCTACTGCACGAGCCTTGGAGCAGTACCCCCCTCCCACATTGCATGTGCACACCTAGCATCCAGATCTGGGCACCACAGTCTCCACTGAAAGGAGCCAAGACTCTTTGGAGAGATGACGGATTCCGTGGCTGGGCCAGAAGAAGTACAAGATAAGCCAGAAAGCAAAGAAGTAGTAAAAAATTATGGGGACATGTCAAAAGGACACGAGCCAGCTTTAAGGGACTTTCTCTAGGAAGATTTGAGCATCAAAATAAATATTAACTGCTTATAACTCATTGAATAAAATAGGGAACTGTGTGTCTATAAGAAGCCCTGGTGATGCAAACGGTTAAGCACTCTGCTGCTAACTGAAAGGTTGGCAGTTCAGACTCATCCAGCAGCTTCACCGGAGAAAGACCTGGTGATCTGCTTTCATAAAGATTTCAACCAAGAAAACCCTATAGGGCAGTTCTACTCTGCCCCGTGGGATTGCTATGAGTCGGGAATCAACTCAGTGGCATCTAAGTACAACATGTGACTATACTGATATAAATAAGAAATAAGCAAATGAAAAGTTTAATGAGGAACAGCATACATACCTAGTTCCAAAGTAACTTCTCATAAAGTATTTCTTAATTACAATGGGAAAAAGTCACTTCCCAATGGAGAAGCCTGGCAGACCACCTTAAGTGAACAATGTGAACGTTCGTAATGGGAGAAATCTAAATCCTCCACCACAGGAGGTTGCATTGAGAACACAGCATCTCTTCTGTGATATTCCTGCCAAAGATGCAAAACCTGAATGTAATCATGAGGAGACATCAGACAAATCCAAATTGAGGGACGTTTTGCAAAATAACTAGCCTATAATCTTCCAAAGTGTCAAAGTCACCAAAGTCAAAGAATGACGAAGATACTGTTTCAGACTGAAGGAGAGTAACATGACAACAAAATGCAATTCTAAACTAGATTATTTTGCTGTAAAGGACATTATTGGGACAATTGGTGAAATGTGAAAGAGGTCAGAGAATTAGATGGTAATAGCATCAATTTCCTGATGTTAATGGCCGAACTGTGGATGTATGCAATGTCTTTGTCGGAAATAAACACTAAAGTATTAGGGAGTGATGGGTCATCAGGTGAGCATCTTACAAATGGCTCAGGATAAAAATCACTTGTACTGTACTTGCTACTTTTCTGTAAGTGTGATTATTTCAAAGTTAAAATTGAAAACAGTTCCAAGACAAAAATTAGACTTGGCTTGACTTTAACAAAATCAGTTGTGTTCTGTTTAGGTACATCTTAGGCCAGATGATAATAATAGTCTTCTGGGCTAGTAAAAGAAAAGAAAATCAACAGAAAAACAATATTTTACACACCCACACAGAACAGCGTTTTACTGACAATAAATCCCAACTAGTATACATACATAGACTGGGACCAGTTAAAGGATGGGGGGAGGGGGAAGTGGGAGTAGCAGGTGTAATCACTCCAGAGTACTGAACAAAGTCTAACCTGCCAGATAATTTCTGAATGCAGGAAACTTCTAGAGAAATTCGTAAATGTTGAAAGACTGTACGACAAGAATTGACATCATTACTTCCCTGCTACCTGGTTGCAAAACCCAGGGTTTGAGCAGAGGTCAGCAAACTAGCTCTCCCATGAACCAGACTACTGCTTGTTTTTGTGTAGTTACAAGCTAAGAATGCTTTTTACATTTTTAAATAGCTGAAGGAAAACCAAGACTAATATTTTGTGACATCTGAAAATTAAATGAAATTCAGATTTCAGTGTCCATAAAGGAAGTTTTATACACAGGTGTGTTTATTCACTTATCTAATGTCTATGGCTACCTTCATGACACAATGACAGTTAAGTAGTTGCAGCCATCAGCCCACAAAGCCCAGAATACTTACTGTCTGGCAGAAAAAGTTTGCTGCCCCCAGGCTAGAGCATAAAGGTTGTGTTAGGTGTAAGGGGAAAGATGAGCTGAAAGGCACATTGCATTTCCATTCTATAAGGTAAGAAGAGGGAGCCTCTGGTTTTTGAGCAGGAACCAAGACAGAATGAGAGCATTAGAAAGGAAAGGATATTGAACAAAGAATAGGTAAAACCCATTGCCGTTGAGTCGTGACTTTATAGGACAGAGTAAAACTGCCCCATAGGGTTTCCAAAGCTGTAAAACTTGACTGAAGCAGACTGCCACATCTTTCTCC
>NW_004444233.1:990990-992990 GCF_000243295.1 Trichechus manatus latirostris | reverse complement strand
CAAAGTCAAGTCTTCAGATGAGACTGCAGTCAACCCACATTATGAGGGCTAATTGAATTATGGTGTTGGTGAGGAATATTGAATATACCATGGACTACCATAAGAATGAATAAATTTGTCTTGGAAGAAGTACAGCCAGAATGCTGCTTAGAAGGGAGGATGGCAAGACTTTGTTTCACGTACTTTGGACATGTTATCAGGAGGGGCCAGTCCCTGGAGAAGGATATCACGCCTGGTAGAGGATCCGCGAAAAAGAGGAAGACCCTCAAGGAGATGAATTGACACAGTGGCTGCAGCAATGGGCTCAAACATAACAATGATCATGAGAATGGCGCAGGACCGGGCAGGGTTGCATTCTGTTGTATTTAGGGTCTCTATGAGTCGGAACCGGCTCTACAGCCCTTAACAAGAAAAACAACAATCTGCTTTACTTAAGGCCAACTGATTTAATCACATGTAACTACTTCATAACGAATCTAGCCTAGTGTTTGACCAAACAACTGGGCACCATAGCCTAGCCAAGTTGACACATAAGTTGCCCATCACAGAGGGTATATGGGAACTCCCTGTACTTTGTGCAAAATTTTTCTGTAAACCTAAAACTACTCTAAAAAAAATGAAGCGTATTGAAACTATTTCTAGCTAACTAATGAAAACATTATTAGTCTATTCCTCTTGTCATAGCCATTAATGGAGGGAACTCCATGTGGCACTCAGCTAGAGGCGCCATGAGTCATAATTTTAATATTGAGCATTTCAGTGACGAGCAGTGTGCTAGTCAGGGCTAGGATGGAAATTGCCAGAAACAGGCTCGGTCTGTCTCCTAGCATGCACTTAGGTACCAATGTATATGAAGCATCTTGCCTGGTACCTGACACCAAGTAGGCACACAGTACTTGCCAGTTCCCTTCTACAGAGTCCAATTGGAACCACTGCTGTGTTCTTGGTGCAGTCTCTGAAATGCTATAATGGTTCAAATATGAGATTCCACTTGCTTCAGTCTCTTGAACCATGACTGCTTATCTTATGTTTCACCTCTTGGTAATAATAACTTGTCTCTCTCTTTTTTTTAACAATGCTTTATAGTTTCCAAAATGACTTCACATAAATTAGCTCATTTAATCCATAGTTCGTAAGACAGGTGGAATTATTTTACAGATGAGGAAAGAAGGAATAAGATTTGAAGACATTTCTGTAACTTCCACCCTCTATTCAGTTGTGCTTTTCTGATAGTTTCTTAGCAAATGAGGGAAGTGTTTGGCTCCCTCTGCTATGGGATTGTTTTTACTTCCAGATGCCAAGTGAAGGGAAGGTCAAGGAGGTTTTGCCAGGGTAAAGTGAGGACTCTCTGGGACTCAAAAATGGTGCCAGTTTAAGTAGCTTTCCTGTTTAGAATTCATGAGCTGGTCACAGCTTGGGGACAGTACACTTCATTCAGGAAAGTTTTCCACACAAGCTTTTTTTTTTTTTTTAATTGTACTTTAGGTGAAAGTTTACAGCTCAAGTCAATCTCTCATACTAAATTTTATACACATATTGTCATGTGACACTAGTTGCAATCCCTACACTGTGACAGCACACTCCCCCTTTCCACCCCGGGTTTCCCGTGTCCATCCAACCAGCTCCTGTCCCTTTCTGCCTTCTCATCCTGCCTCCGGACAGGAGCCGCACATTTGGTCTTGTGTATCTGCTTGAACTAAGAAGCATACTCTTCACTAATGTTATTTTATGTCTTATAGTCCAGTCTAACCTTTGTCTGAAGAGTGGTCTTGAGGAATGGTTTTAGTTCTGGGTTAATAGTCTGGGGGCCATGGCTTCAGAGGTTCCTTCAGTCTCAATCAGACCATGAAGTCTGGTCTTTTTACATGAGTTTAAGTTCTGTTCCACACTTTTCTCCCACTGTCAGGGCTCTCTGTTGTGTTTCCTGTCAGAGCGGTCATTGGTAGTAACAGGGCACCATCTAGTTCTTCTGGTCTCAGGCTGATGAAGTCTCTGGTTTA
>NW_004444233.1:988967-990890 GCF_000243295.1 Trichechus manatus latirostris | reverse complement strand
GAGTAGAACTGCCCCATCGAGTTTCCAAGGAGCAGCTGGTGCATTCCAACTGCTGACCTTTTGGTTAGCAGCCATAGCTCTTAACCACTGTGTCTCCAGGCTCTAATTTAAAATGTGTAATTGAATAATCAATTTAGACTTGCAACTTTTAAGTTACAATCAATTTTATATACAGTATTGAGAGTTAATATACAGTATGGGAACTTTTAAGAATAAACCCTTTAAAACACTGAAGTCTTTTATCAGACCATTAAATTACTTCAAAAATGAAATTGATTACATTAAATATATAAGTGCATTTGAAAATGTTTAAAGGAGTTTATAAATGGAATGATCGCTTTAAAATTCCATTAAAATGATGAACATTTGCTACATTTATAAATACAACCATAATATCTGTAAGCTGAGCTTTCAAAAGCTTAAGTAATGTTTTCAATTTTTTACTTTAATAAATTGCATAATGAATTTTTAAACTGAAGCAACGCCTTCTCTGTCCACAGAAGCAGCCCTTGAAGACATTTTTAAATGTTCTCCAAAAAATTGTTCTGGACTGTGGATCAGAGTGTCCTTATCTCTGACCCTGGCCTGAGGCCTTTCCCCTTCATCTTGCTGTCCTGTGATGTAGTTCTTAGTGCAGCCACCAGATGGCGAGTTTTCACATTGTCTGGCTGCCTCTTCTCTGAAACTCCTGAGTTTTGAAATTGAAAATTTTTCAAATTTTTAAGTACTATATGAACATACTGTATATTATCTAAAACCTACTCGGAAAGTGTGGAGCAGCATTCCATAATCAAACGTGTTAATATTTCTGCAGTGAAATGTATGGCTATTCACAGTCTAAGGGATAAAGATTATCAATAACCTCCCATCATTTCAGACAGGTTGTGCTGCCAAATGAATTTGTGCCAAACTTCAGAAGAAAACTTTGGATTTTTAGATTTTTTTGAATGTTGTTAAGGACTGCAACCCTAGAATAATAGTAGGAAACAGTATTTGCTGTGTATCTGGCTCCATTCTAAATGCTTTCACACAGTTAGCATACTTGATCCTCACAATACCCCTGTGAGATAGGTTCTATTAGTTCCAATTTACAGATGGAGAAATTGAGACCATGCAGTTAAGTAACTTGCCTCAGATCACACAATTAGCAAATTGATGAAGCTGAAATTAACCTGGGCAGTCTGGCTCCAGGGTCTACTGACACTTGGCAATATGGTTTCTAGGAAACAGCCCCAAACCAGCGTTCTAGTGATGCCCAAAATAAGCTGTGCATCAGAGTCACATGCAGCGCTTGTTAAAAATACAGATTCCTGGACCCTACCCCAGACCTACTGAAACAAACTCTCAGGACCATTAGGAAACAAGATTCAGGAAGTCAAATATCTCTCCAGAACCACATTGCAGTTGATAGGTAGAGCCAGGATTTGACCCCCAGTCTCTCTGGCTCCTAAATCACATCCCTTTTTCTCCACTAAACTGCCTTGCCTCCCTGTGGCCTCTCTTGAGGCTCCCCAAGGGTGGACTTGCAGGCAGCTTCCCCACAGTTTTCATTTCTCAGCAAAGATTAAGCAGAAGGAACTTGGCATGGGCATCCAAGACCCAAACTGCAGGCAGGTACCATGCCTTTCCTAACTTGTCCTGAATGCAAGACCTGACAACCTATGGAACATACTGCTTCCTAGTGCACCGAGCTCTGCTTCCTGAAGCTGGAGCCACACTGAGTCAAAGATAAGCCACTCTTGGGACTTCAAAGATCCGCTGAGAAGCAGGTTTGCTCTTGATCTGGGTTTATTTTTTAAATCAAAAAGTTTCACACACATTCATTGCTGACACCACTATTTCAGTGCAAGGAAACCAAACAAAAGGCCCGTTCTCGTCAATGATTCTCTTGCCTTTGTATTTCTATCTGGGCAAATTACTTCC
>NW_004444233.1:952530-987675 GCF_000243295.1 Trichechus manatus latirostris | reverse complement strand
TTACTGGCTATTTCACAAATTTGGTTAGTCCTAACTTTTCACTATTGAAAATATCACTGCTGGGAACATCATCATACATATATCTTTGTCTAAATATCTGATTATTTTCTTAGGATCTATTCTTGGAAGTGGAATTACTGAACCAAAACCTTCCCTTTTCTGAATATAGTTGAAATGGTATAGGGTATTGGAAGGTCTGAAAAATAATTTCCCAGGTGATAAGAGTTTATGGTAAGTCAGTCTTAGTACTTGACCAAGCTGTGTCCACTGAAACTAGATGTCAGTTTGCATGTTGGGTTGTGTGAGATTTGCTGATTTTATCTAAGAAGGCTCTCAATGTTTGTCCTTTTCCTGTAAATTCCTAAGTTTTTCCTATAAGGTTGGCTCAGCCCAGCTTGGATGAAATACTAATTTAGAAATGGTATTACTGGATATGAGTGGGTACAGGGGCAAAGGATAGGAAGATAGAAAAGAGCAACATAGTGGCTTTGGATTTATTAATTAATTTACAACAGGCTTTTTAAGCACCTACTAGGTGGGACAATGGTGCTGCAGTGGTTAAGAGCTCAGGCTGCTAAACAAAAGGTCAGCAGTTCAAATCCACCAGCTGCTCCTTGGAAACCCTATGGGGCAGTTCCACACTGTCCTATAGGGTGGCTATGAGTTGGAATCGACTCGATGGCAACTGGTTTGGTTTTGGTTTAGGTGGGACAATGAGCTTTGGTCCTGGAGTGACAAAAAGGGATAAGTGGCTTCAAGCATGTCACAACATAGTAACAGGTATTATTACGTATCACCTGCTAGATGTCTAACAGGCATCCCAAACTTAACATGTCCAAAACAGAAATCTTGATCTTCCTCCTAAACCTGTTCTTCTTTCTGTAAGGGTTCCCTATTTTAATAACTGGGGCAACTATCCACCCAGTTGATCAAACCAAAAATCTAGGACTCATCCTTTAATCCCCCTATGCCTTATCTTCCACATTGCAGCTTACCAGCAAATTTTGTCACTTCTACCTACGCAGTATAGAAATATATCAGCCCTAGTCCAAGCCACCATTATCTCCATTAAAATAGCCCCCTGACCTGTCCACCTTCATCTACTCTTGCAACTCTCCAATCCCTTCTCCAAGAGCAACCAGAATGGTCTTTCAAACACCAGATCATGACACCACACTGGTTGACACCCTCTGATCAGTTTTCCATTTCACTCAGAATAAAATCCAAACTCCTTTCCATGACTTTCAAGGCTGTGCATTATCTGACCCTCATCTCCTTCCACTTTTTCCCTGGTTCACTCAGTTCCAGCCACAATGACCTCAGGGCCCCGGCACTTAGCTGGTCCTTCTGCCAGTGTTACCTCCATGGATCTTCACATGGCTCTCTTCTTTCAAAACTCATTAAAACTATCTCCTCGTGCCTGTCTACCCTGGCCTGCCTACCTAAAATAGCCACATCTCCCCTTCCTGTCTCCAGCCACCATTCACCTTCTAATCCTTTACACCTTTTTTTTTGTTCAGAGTACTTATTCCTCTAATGTTGTATTTATTTGCTTGTCTCTCCTGCTAGGCTCTATATATGTACCCATGCAGAAATTTGACTTGTTCCCCATTCTATCCCTCAGCCTGGAGCACAGGAAGTATTCATTAAATGTTTGTTGAATGACTAATTAGTACTTCTCACAACTGTAATTGCCTTATTTATTCATCTATTTGTTTAGCGTTATGTCTCTCCCCATGTAAATGTACACTCCAAGAAGACTCGGACTTCGTCCATCTTGTTCACTGCTGTATTCCCATAGCCTTGAAGAGGGCTATAACAGAGACAAGTGCAAACCGAAGTTAGAGGGAAGGAGGGGGCAACTAAACTAATCGAAGGAGCTAAGGGGAAACCTCACAGATAAAAATAACATTTAAACTAGGACTGGAAAGAAGACGTGTAAGCGAAAAAGGCAGAGAAAGAAACGAACATTTCAGGCAAAGGGAATGTCGCGAGGTGTTGGGCAGCCAAGATGGCGTCCAGCACTTGCTGCCACACTTAATATGGCGACCAGGGAAAGTTCGTGGAGGAAATCACGCGATAATTGTATCACGGAAACTGTCCGAGAATTGAGCCGGGGGTGTGGAGCAGCCAAGATGGAGCCGGTAGCCGGCGGCCCGAGCCAGCTGATCCTGAACAACAAACAGCCCCAGCCGCCGCCACCTCCGCCGCCCGCATCCGCGCAGCCTCCGCCTGGGGCACCGCGGGCCGGCGGGGGCCTCCTGCCCGGGGGCAAAGCCCGAGAGTTCAACCGCAACCAGCGCAAAGACTCGGAGGTCAGGAGCTCGGGGGGCGAGGCTGGCATCGGGCGGGTGGCTGTGGAGGTCCTGGACTTGGGGCCGCTCTTGGGTGCAAGCCTGCTTCCGAGAGGGGTCGACGGGCCCGGCGAGGAAGCTGTCATTTTACAACAAGAGAAGCAGGAAGCAAGGCTGGCATCCCCTCGGGGCCGGGGACGTGAAGCCGGGGTCCCCTCTCCGAGCCCCGCCGCCCAGGAGAACAGCCCGGAGCCGGGTGATCGCTTGTTTGCTGCTCTGGGGACGGGGCTGTGAGCGCGGCCGGGGGGACCCATCGTCTAGGGAAGCCGCCCCATCCCACTTCGAGGGTGAAGAGTCAGTGGTCTTCTTGCACTCCAGGGCAGCCGCCACCATCCCCTAATCATCTCTTGGCCACTGATCCAGGGCGCGCGGGCGCCGGCTCGGTGGTTCCGCAGCGCGCTGTGGACGGCGTGTGTAGGTAGGGAAGGGACCTGGCCAGTGTTTAGAAGGTACTTGAAGCCGGACAGAGCTAATTATCACTATTAGTACTACGCTCCCAGAGGTTGCGAGAATGGGAGGGGGTAACAGTCCCTGTTTCTCTCTTTAGCCGCTTCAGGCCATGATGTGACAGTGTTTGGTGGTGGTTGTGCTCAGTGTTCCTGATGGTGAACTGTTAAGATCAGAAATGTACATTTTCAGCATGCGTTAGGGCTCCTCTCCCCCCTCCCCTGTTGCTAGTGGGCGGTTCCTCCAGTCCTAGAGACTGTAATTCTTTAGTCTGGAGTTGGTCGACTATTCATCTCACCCCGAGTTTAAGAATTCCTCCCACTGCCTCCTTTTGTAGAATTCATGAATGAAGACACACACTTCACAACGTTTTAGGACTTCTTAATCAGCATGTTCCCAGGCACTTACTATGAGGTCGCCTTCACCTGAGACAACTCGGAGGAGGCTGATCAGCAGTCAGGCTCTTTATAGGCTCCTTATTAATGAGAAAACTGTCAGGTCGTTCCAAAGAGTGATGATACTATCTTTAGACCTGTGAAATCAGTTCCTCTCAGACTTTTTGTTTTTTTGTTGGCAAGCCCAAATCTCTGGTAAAGCATGTCAAAATTTGGCAAGTCCAAGGTAGAGGTACCCTGAGCTTGAAGTGAATTGTTTGAAAAAGCAAAGAAACTGACCTTTCAGGAGCCCTTGCTTGGTGAGGTGATGGGATAGCCATGGTGAGTACTTGATAGCTTTTTAAGCGTAGAGGGTTATGAAAGTACGGCTCCCAAGATGGTGTCTTCTTAATAATCATCTGTCCCTTTGCTGCATTATCCTCTATGTGTGAGAGGGAAGCCATTCTGTGCGGCTGCTGCCTTTTTCATCTGTCAGTTCTCACTGAAATTGGAGAGGGGCAAGAAGGCCGAAGGGCTTCAATACCCACTTCGTCCCGATCTGTCAATAGCCCAGTAGCCAGAGAGAAATGAGACTTCCGGAATCATAGCACCATGTGGAATGGTCATTCAGTGCACAAAATACAGAGAAGCTTTGTGTTCATTGATCTAACAAGCACTTATTTAAGTATAAATTACTCATTTACTCATTCATGCTAGGTACTGTGCTGGGCACTGTGAAATCATTGATGAACAAAATGGACAAAGTTCCTGTTTTCAAGGAACTTGCAGTCTCCTGGAGAGACAGACACTAAACAACTGTTCTAACTCTGAAAAAGTGCTCTGAAGGAAAAGCGTAAGATACTCTGAGAGGGTTTCCTGGATGGTGCATATGGTTAATGTGCTGAGTTACTAGCTGAAAGGTTGGAGGTTCGAGTCTACACAGAGGCATCTCAGAAGGAAGGCCTGGCAATCTGTGTCTGAAAAATCAGCCACTGAAAATCCTGTGGAGCGCAGTTTACTCTGACACACACGAAGTCACCATGAGTCGGAATCAATGACACCTGGTTTTGTAAGCTAGCCAAGGAGACAAAATATTTTGATAAAACATCAGAAAAGTGGAGGCAATGATGTTCTGTAACACAGCATTGTGTCTTTTCCTTTTAACAACGCTCAGAATGATCTTTTGCGTAAAGCTCTCTCCTGTTCTCAACAGGGCTATTCTGAGTCGCCAGACCTCGAGTTTGAGTATGCAGACATGGACAAGTGGGCTGCAGAGCTCTCTGGTAAAGTACAGAACTTTGTGTTGGTTGAGAATGGGGGAAATAGATTTTTTTTTCTTATTGGTCTTTCAGAAAATTAAGAGTGTTAATATATTTTCGAGGTGTTTTTTGTCTCTAATTAGTCCTGCTACTGAGATACATAAAACACATTACTGTATTTTTACAGAAATAATGCATGCCTTCTATGTTTGTTTGCCAACCTCGCCCTCTCCCTGGGAGGTATTTTCAGCTGTAAAAAAAAAAAGAAAAAATTAACGTAGTGTGCTTATGGAAATACCTGCGGGGGTAGGGGGAGTGTGCAGTTGGCAAGCAAACATTTTATGCATTATTTACATAAAAATACAGTAGTTGTTTGGTTCAAGCCTTGAGTATCTCTTGACTTTGGGTTGCCCTGCACTTTTATGAAGCATCTATGTGTAGTCAGCTCAGTTGGCTATAAAGTCAACTTCCAATGTGGGACAGCTATCCCCCGGCAGTGACGTCTCCTTGAGCAGGGAGTCACAAGGGATGCCAGCAAGTGTGACTGCATCAGTGCATGCTGTGGCACATGTGTGATGTGAGGCCAGCTTGAGCTGTTTCTCAAGCCTCCGTGGTAGAGGCCTTATACAGGAGGTAGTGGCCGCTTGAAAGATACATGTTCAGGGTAGTGGTCAGCCCCTGGCATGGCATGGGGGGATGAATGCACATCAGATTGGAAATGCCCGGACTTCTGTTTAACTGGAATTCTGGTTATCAGCTGCCGTACAAGTCAGTCTTCTCTCATCACACACATCAGAGCCCTAAGGCTCTGTAGGTAGTTAGTGTAGTCTAGGAGTCACTGTGATTCATGGGCAGAGTTGGGACTGGAAGCAAATGCCTTACCTTCTCTGCTGCATATGAGACCTGGATGTGGAATGTAGACATGGAGCTGATGGTGACGAGACTTTGTTCTTGACAGAGCTTTACAGCTACACGGAAGGGCCAGAGTTCCAGATGAATAGAAAGTGCTTTGAGGAGGACTTCAGGATCCATGGTGAGATGATTTCCCCACTTGTTTCCTTTCATACCACACCACAAGAGCTACAGGGTTTCTCTTAGTCGTCTGAATGACCTCAGCCATCCGGAAGTGACCCAGGAAACCTGCTGAGTCATGATTGTGCAAGGCCAGCTGTGGCATTTAGAGTGGGCCTGTGTGTACTCTGGTGGTGGCTTTTCAGGATATGTCTATTAGAAAAAAATCTCCACCTGATTAAAAACCAAACTTGTTGACGTCGAGTCGATTCTGACAGAGTAGAGTTGCCCCATAGGGTTTCCAAGGAGTGGCTGGTGGATTCGAACTGCCGACCTTTTGGTTAGCAGCCAAACTCTTAACCACTGCGCCACCAGGTCTCCACCTGATTAAAATTGCACCAAAAATACCAGTATTCCAGTCTGGAAATTCACTGGACAGCAATATGACATTATCCCTTACACAGGAAGTAACTTGCCCTTCTGAGTTTTCTGGTCCTGTGGCAGTCCTGAATTTGGTGAATTAATACTGTGTCCATTTCATTGTGAGGATTCTTCTGGGCCTAGGTGTAACTGTCTCTTACCCTGCAGTGACAGACAAGAAGTGGACCGAGCTGGACACCAACCAGCATCGTACCCATGCCATGAGGCTCTTGGATGGCTTGGAAGTCACTGCCAGAGAGAAGAGGCTCAAGGTGGCCCGAGCAATTCTGTATGTTGCTCAAGGTACTGAGTAGACCTTGCTAGGGGCATCTGACACCTCCGCCAGTGGCATTGCCCAGTCAGATATGGGGAGGGACTCAGTGAGCTATGCCTGTGTTTGCAGGCACCTTTGGGGAGTGCAGCTCAGAGGCGGAGGTGCAGTTCTGGATGCGCTACAACATATTCCTGCTCCTGGAGGTGGGCACGTTCAGTGCTCTGGTGGAGCTTCTGAACATGGAAATAGAGTGAGTACTTCTTCTGAGGCACTTGAGTAGGAGGAGGGAGATGGGTGGGAAGGGGGACAGAGCTGGAAGAGCTAACTAGCTTTGACAGGGTTAAATGGGCCGCACAGGCTGACGGTCTGGTCTCAGGCTCTGTTCTGATCACCAGGGTTGGATAGTGGGGGTAGCTGCTCACTCAAACCTTGAAGAATAATGAGGCTTCCAGGGGGCAGTCATGGCAGCTCCCTGAAGCCACAGCTCTTACCAGCAGACATTGCAGGTCCTGCCTAGGCCTAGGTGCCTCTCACAAGGAGGCCTCTCATTTTGAACTCTCCTTTGAACCTACAGACTCACTGTGTTTGCATTGAAAATTTCTCCTCAGCATGAGGTCAGGCCCATGTCTGACACATGGGCTTAACCAAAGCATGCTCTAGCCTCGTGTTACCACTGGTCCTTTGTCTGATGGACAGGTCAGCTGCTGCTCATCTGAGGGTAGCAGCAGTCATAATAATAGCTGAGAACATCCACTAAGTCCTTACCATATCCCAGGCATTGTTGTAAGGGCATTACATGTACTAATCCATGTTAATGATGTAGGTGTTATTATCATCCCCATTTTGCAGATGCGGAAACTGAGACCGAGAGAAGTTAAGTATCTTGCCCAAGGGTATAAGCTAGTAAATATCAAAGTCAGGGTTCAAACCTTGGCAGTCCAGTCCAGGGCCTGAGTTCTTAACCACTGTGTCCTGTAGCCTTGCATGCAGTCTAACATGTATCATAGTGTTTTGTTCCTCCACGGGACAGCACTTGTCAGGTGAATCACTTATCTTCCTTCCTGGGAGAAGGCGCTGACTCTTGAATCCTTCCCGCAGCAACAGTGCCGCCTGCAGCAGTGCGGTGAGGAAGCCTGCTATCTCCCTGGCTGACAGCACAGACCTGAGGTGAGGCAAGCAGCAAGCTTGGGCCTCTGGAAGCTTGAGCCAATGTTGGAGAACCGGAGCAGGGAGTGGAAGGGTGGCTTTGGGTCTCCTCCCTGTACATTTCTGTTGGACATACTAATCTGCAGCTCTGGTGGGCTCGGGGTGAGTGATGAGTAGGCCCTGCTGAGGGCTCAACGTAGGTAGGACACTGGGTTGAGACTCCCAAAGGAAAACATCCAGGGTCAACCCACTTAATAGAACCCCAGTGAGATTTGAGCCTTTTGCTTACAGTGCTGCTGAGAATCGGGTTGTGTGATATTTGGGAGGGACACACTATGGTTCTGTGGGCTCCCACCTTTTCATGGCACAACGTGATCCCCATCTACATTGGATTAGTCCTAACTACTACATAATATTTTGTGGCTACTCAGGAAGTAATGGCAACTGCTGAACAACAATATCATCTTTTCATTTTCGTGAGGGCTAAAATCTATCTCCTTTTATGAATTTGGAAGCTTTTCAAACTCTGGGTTTGTGATGCTCCCCACTGTAGTTAGGGTCCCTGGGTGTCACCCACTCCTGATTTCCGCTCCATCATGATGAACTCTATCCCTGTCCTCTTTCACTGTTTGTACTTTGACCCTGGTCTGCTTTGACTGACCTGACACCCAGTTCCAGTGCTCACTCCCATCTCTGTGTCTTTTTTCATCCCAGGGAATTTAGGGCGGTAAGTGCTTTTGGCCATTCTTATTTATATTAATTCACTTAGCAGCCATTGATTAAGCACCTCCTTTTGTGAGCACCTTGGTAAGCACTGGATACACAAAACAGTAAGATCCAATCCCAGCCATAGTAAGATGAAACCAAAGGAAGCACCTAGAGGGAAAGACAAACATTCCTTTGATCTGTGAGACACTCGGTTTCTGGTCTTCCTTTTCTCAGTTTTCTTTACACTAAAGCCTTCCCCCTGGCCCCCTGTCAGCTGGAATGTGAGGAACCCAGGGGCACTCCTTTGATCCCGCATCTTGCTCCGTTGTGAGCTAGCTCTTGTCCTCAGGGTCCTGCTCAACATCATGTACCTGACTGTGGAGACTGTTCACCAGGAGTGTGAGAGTGATAAGGCCGAGTGGAGGACGATGCGGCAGACCTTCAGGGCTGAGCTGGGTAGGACCTGGGGATCCTGTGTAGAGTTGCTGCCTGAGGGCAGCCAGGGGCTTGGGGAGTGTCCTCTTCCTGCCTGTCGTCCTCATCCCTTTATGTTGCCTCTAGGTTCCCCACTGTACAACAACGAGCCATTTGCCATAATGCTGTTTGGGATGGTCACCAAATTTTGCAGCGGCCATGCTCCTCACTTCCCCATGAAGAAAGTTCTCTTGCTGCTCTGGAAGACAGTATTGGTGAGCACCTTCTTGGAGGGAAACTTGGGTGCTAGGGACCTTTTTTTGGGGGGGGAATTGTGGTAAATATATATGTAACAAAACATTTGCCATTCAGCAATCTTTATGTGTTTACATGTACAGTTTAGTGACATTAATTATGTTCATCATGTTGTCCAACCATCACCCTTATCTGCTTCCAGATTTTTTTCATCACTCTTAACAGAAGTTCTGTGACTAGGGGACCTCTTGAATGTTGAATTATGTATAACCACTTTGGTAAACGAAAGAAAAGAAATTAGAAAAGAACCTTCCTGAACTTCCTTTTGTGTGGCACTTCACAAAAGAAGTGCCACTGAGGTCAAAGAGAACTTGGTCTTTGAGTCAGAATAGGTTGTCGGCTCCCTGACTCCTGGAAGCTATTTTCTCCAGTCACAGAACAGCTTCTCCCCAGGCAAGTCTGCTCTCAGGAAGTGGCTCCTGAACCTGGAGTTTGTAAAGTGATTTGAGACAAAATTGGTTGAAATTAGAGCTGGTATAATTGGGGCCCCTCAGTCAGATGAAGGAAGCAACAGTGAGCCCTGAGTTAGCCATCACTTTCCTCAGGAGATGGCAGGAAACCTGACTCTGTGTCTAGCTAGGAAGGTATTGGGTGCCAGGGGAGTGGGCCCGTGGCACGCTTGGCTTGGAGATCTTGGCTAGGAGGCCACTGTTAGCACCCTGGCCCAAGCCAAGCCAGGAGTCCCTCCCACCAGGAGGAGCGGCCTGGGAAGAAGGCGAAGCTGGAGCTTGGGTTGCTACTATCACTGGGGCTCACCGCCCCTCTCCTGTCAGGATGGGCTAACTCTGTGGAGCTACGGGCTCAACGAGTTTAGAGGCCTCTTCAAAGTCGTCTTTGTATTTTATCTTGGCCATACATCCTGTTGGTTCCTCACAAAGCCTCACTAAAGCCAGAGAGGAAAGCTGAATTGTTCAGAAAGAGTGAAACCAAGCAGCCACAACTTACCGTACAGTACTAAAGTTCTAACTTCTAGGGAGGTATTTAGATGAAGCTTTCTTTTTTTCAATTTGCGCATTCAACAGTATATTTCCAGTTTGACTTTGAAAGACTGGCATGTATGACTTTTGAAATGTATGAGTCTCACTGACTTTATTAGGAATTTGAAGAGTTGGGCTAGTCAGTCTGTCTTTTTTTTTTTAATTAAAGAGGATGTCATACATACGGAGTTAAACATACCTGCGCACTAGGCTAAGTCAGCCTGCGTTTCTCCTCCTTCCTTGTTCCTTTTTCTACTCTTCCTTGCGGATGTCACTGAATTCTTCTTTGGGGTAGATTTAGTCCCTTGGTCAGAGGTTGTGTGGGCCTCTGTAAAGATGGGGGTCATGGTGTCATGAGCCTGACAAAGTGATCAGGGAGCCAGATATGGTGTTCATCTTATGGACGTGCTCACCCTGGCTGTGTCCCTGCCTATGATGCAGTGCACGCTGGGTGGCTTTGAGGAGCTGCAGACCATGAAGGCTGAGAAACGCACCATCCTGGGCCTCCCCCCACTGCCTGAAGACAGCATCAAAGTGATCCGCAACATGAGGGCTGCCTCACCTCCAGCGTCTGCCTCGGACTTGATTGAGCAGCAGCAGAAAAGGGGCCGCCGGGAGCACAAGGTGAGATGACAGGTCCCTGTGACTCCTGAGGGTTATCAAGGTGCACAGATGCAGGAGCATGATCCCTGGAGGGGTGGGATTGTGGGAAGTCCTCTCCAATCAGCTAGTTGGGATGCATGTTTCCAGGGCAGGGGCACTTAGTGATTAGCCAGAGTCTGGTTTATAGTGAATACTCAGGACTTTTGAGGGCCTGGGACAAGAAATCATTTGTCATTTGGTCCCTACCTTGACTCCCTCTCTGATCTTCCACTGCCCTTAGCTCTCTACCTTTCTATGTTACATCTAGTCTCGCCTCATTTCCCTTTCCCATTTTCTCAGTTGGCCCTTGCTATTGAATCTACCTTTCCTCTGTTTTCAGGCTCTGATAAAGCAGGACAACTTGGATGCCTTCAATGAGCGGGACCCGTACAAGGCTGATGACTCTCGAGAGGACGAGGAGGAGAACGATGATGACAACAGTCTGGAGGGGGAGACATTCCCCCTTGAGCGGGATGAGGTGATGCCGCCCCCACTACAGCACCCCCAGACCGACCGACTTAACTGCCCCAAGGGGCTTCCATGGGCTCC
The DNA here is from genome assembly GCF_000243295.1 of Trichechus manatus latirostris. Taxonomy (NCBI): domain Eukaryota; kingdom Metazoa; phylum Chordata; class Mammalia; order Sirenia; family Trichechidae; genus Trichechus; species Trichechus manatus. Next base: position 976,785 of record NW_004444233.1, on the reverse strand, counting down.
CAAGGTCAGGTGGGTCTCAGACCTCTGGAACACTCTTTGCTCCTGAAGCCAGAGCCCTCACATCTCCAGGCCCAGTGTGGCTTGAGTCACCACTTGAGGTGTTCTGCAGGACCGGGCTGACTTTGGCTCCCAGATGAGGCTCTTAAAGTACCCTGTGCTGGCCCACCTGCACAGTAGCACCTGGCCTTGCACAATAGGACCCGTGTCTGGTTCTTGAGTCAGTAATTAGAACGAGCTGTTAGTTAGACAGGATCCTAGTGAAAGGGGTTAGGAAAAAATAAAATTAGGGATATTTAAAGAAATCAGCCTCCCTCAGGGTTATATGTGGTTTTTAACTGAACAGTGATAGATTAAGCAAGAGTTGCTTTAGAACAATAAGATATTCGAGATCAGTGTGGGGAGTAGATGGATGGAAAGATATCTGGAAATACATGAGTAGTGTCCGTTTGAAAGTACCTCATCTTAAGAAGTAGGTAAAATGTGAAAGGAAATAGAAGTCATTTCTCCATCGGTTGAAGCCTCAGTCTGTGAAGAGGGTGCAAACAGGTCATCAGAAAACACATAGATGTGTCTGTTTGAAACAGGAAAATGTGAACCGTTTATAGCTCCAGTTGTTATAAAAATTTTAAACATTTAAGAAATTCTGAGTAAACTATGCTTTTAAGTTTGATGTGTTGGTTTAATTTTGTGAATAAACTAGTTAAACATAATATATTTTCAGGTTATTAATCCAAGAAAATTATAAAGAACATTAAAATAGTGAAGGTTTCAGTTTTTCCTATTTTAATTTTTTTCCCCAAAAAGAAAAACGATTGTGGGATACTTTTTCTGCTCCTGGCTTTATAGTTTCTGCAAGTTTTATGTGTCTCTTAACCCTGTTACCTTGAAATAATGTTTAACAGAAACCTTTCTGTCTTCTTTCTTTGGCAGAGAAAAAGACATTGAGATGTTCCTCGAGTCCAGCCGCAGCAAGTTCATAGGTTACACCCTTGGCAGGTGAGTGTGATCCGAGCTCCTCTTGAAGAACGGCCACGGGAGGCTCACTCTACTGGCCTTTGGTGTGTGGGGACCCAGGTGAATTGATGTCTAGGCATAATACAAGGCCTCCTTCATTCTCCAGTGACACGAACACAGTGGTGGGGCTGCCCAGGCCAATCCACGAAAGCATCAAGACTCTGAAACAGGTGAGTGGCTTTGGGTGAGCTTTTGGCCTAGTTTGGTCCCAAGCGAGTGAAGTGAGACCAGCCCCTTGGGAGAAGCCTGAACTGGGAGTCTGCCTGAAAGAGCCTGGGCTGGACGAATGGATGGACTGCTGAAATAGCCTTTAAAACAGTTCTTCATCAGCTTTACTTGCTTTGGCTGAACTTTTAGTTGGGACTGACTGGGGATTCATTAAGGATAATATTACCTGACAGTTGTTGGAGTTTTAAGGGACCCAGTAAATAGTCCTCCCTTTTCCTTCCTTGCCCATGTTCTAAGGCAGTTGAGATAGAGGAGTAGATAAATGGAGATGAAAATGCCAGATTTATTGCTGATAGAGCTATTGGAGAACGAGGCTTAGGAACACAGCAGCAACAGCTGTTGTAGTACTGTATGTCCAGAATTAGGCGGGCTCACCTCCCCAGACCCTGGCTGTGCTGGAACCTTGCTAAGCCTGATCAAGGAGCAGAAGATCAGCAGCTGGAGTAGAAAAGAGCACAGGCTGTCAGCAGGCAGGCAGATTCCAGCAAGAAAAGGGAAACTGGTTGGGCCATTCCTCCCTTACTCACTGTTCAGAGAGGGGAGGAGTGAGTGTGTGGGAAGGGTCAGAGAGAGACCAGGAGTGTTTTGCAAATTGCATGTCCCTCTGCGTGGAAGGAAACATCAGGAGTGGGGAATAGGTGTCTCCCCTAACAACACATCCAGAGTATGAATGTTTATGTTTTTTAAATATATTTTTAAATTTTACAGTACTAAGTGGTCCCTATTCAGATAGATTCTTTTGAGTTCTTGATTTCACTTTTAATAGTTTTTTCCTCTCACTGTGTCTATCTGAAAGCCCCTTCCCATCCTTTAATTTGCTTTTTCTAATCTACTGTGGACTGTTTACACTGGTTGTAAGAGGGGCGAATTGAGAAGTACCCGGTTAGAAAGGTCTTTTGGGTTTAGGATTTTAGTTAAAGACCTTTGTGGCGACTTAGCTCTCTTTCAGAAGACTGTGTTTGAAGAACAAAGTCTGGGGTCTTTACCAGGGTGCAGGGAATTTGGCCAGAGAAGGAGGGGTGTCCTCTCCAATGCCTGCTTTCCCTGCTCTCTCTGCAGCACAAGTACACATCGATTGCAGAGGTCCAGGCACAGATGGAGGAGGAGTACCTTCGCTCTCCTCTCTCAGGGGTGAGTAGTAGTCTTCTGTAGCCTGTAGGATCCCCAGCTGTTCTCAGACATTGTTCCGGGCCCAAGCCACAAAGCTGCCCTAGGCCCTGCCCTCAGGACATTCCTAGTCTAGTTTTCATAGCAGGGGGCAGCATGTGTATACTGCAGGGGTTAAGAGCACAGACTCTGAGCTGTTCACCTGCCTTTGAGTTCCTGGCTTCACCCTTTAGAGGGCCAGCGACATAGGCAAGTTACTGACTCTCTTTGTGCTTTAGTTTCCTCATCTGTAAAATGGGAATAAGAGTAGTTTCTTCATAGTGTTGTAGTAAGGAGTAACTGAGTTATTACAAGTAAAATGCTTAGAACAGCGCCTGGCACATTGTATGTGCTCAGGTTTGTTATCATTATCATCAGCGTCATGATTTACATTGGTACTTATAGAATCTCCTGCTAACAGCCTGCTAGAAAGCTGGCATAGGAGATTGTAGTCAGGGCTGGAGTTTTGCATTTGTACCTGTGGTGTTAAAAGGGAGAAGAGGAAGTCGAGCAAGTTCCTGCAGAAACCCTCTACCAAGGCTTGCTCCCCAGCCTGCCTCAGTATATGGTGAGTGTTGTTGCTTCCTCCTCGGGGGTGCTCTGTGTCTGGGGCTCTCTCGATGGCCATTAGTCAATACCTGCAATAGGATCACCCTCCCTGCTGCCTTGGCCTGGAGGGTATGCCCCCCTGGTCTCCTTTGACCCCTCCTTTTGCCACTTGAGGACCTACAGTAGGACCACCTCTCAGGGCTTAGTTCTGGTCCTGGGCTCCTTGCACACTGTCTGAATGTCTGCTGTTCCCCAGATTGCCCTGCTGAAGATCCTGCTGGCTGCTGCTCCCACCTCCAAGGCCAAAACGGACTCAATCAATATCTTAGCAGATGTCCTGCCTGAGGAGATGCCGTGAGTGTCTTTCTTGTGAATGGGGCTGGTTGGGGCAACAGGGAAGTGGGAAATGTTTTCTTTTTGGTCCCGTTTTGCTAGATTTGATTTCTTTTTTTTTTTTTTTGACCTAACTTCTCTGCAGGTTGAGTTTAGAGTATTCCTGGTTCAGAAAAAGGAAAGTATACTGGATTGAAAAATTCTGGTTGGGAGATGGCTGAGTCCAATTAGCCTAGACTCTAGTGTAGTCTCTGCCACTGAGTGAGCTCCTGAGCGAATTGGAGAAAGGCATTTCCTCTTCTGTAAATGGGATGAGGCCACACTGGACACTTTCCAAAGCCCAAAGCCCACTCTCTAAAGCTGTGAAGTTGATACATCCAGGATGTGTAGGGTTAACTTCTAGTAATATGCCAGCCAACAGGTGAACCTGAGCTGAGTATGGATTCTTTCCTGTTCCTCAGTGAACTGACAACTTGTGAATACTTGTGAATGTCTCAGGGTGCTCGAGTGAAATCCTCAGGGACTGTTCATCCCTGGGGCACTGACTTCAGCTCTTTGATGTGAGAGTGTAAACTGAGATCATGTTCTCCTTTGAGAAGGATCCAGGCCTTGACCTGATCTCCTGCCTGCCTGCCAGTAGCAGCCCGGCTCAGAGCCAGACTCCCTGGTGGAGTCTTGCCAGCGAGCAGGGCTCTGCACTGCCCTTGGGCTGGACCTTGAGTCTGGCAGTGAGCGCGTGGGGAGGGAAGAGACCAGGTTTGGCTAATGCCAAAGGGAGCTTCATAGAGCACTAGGCCATCAGGGTATTCCTTGTAAAAAGGGTCCCAGAGTCAAATGTTTTACTTCAGACTTACAGTGAGAAGTCCTGAATTAAGATACTTGTTTAACTTTATTTAACTCAGTGCTTCCTAAGTTTTATCTGACTATAAAGCCCCCTTTTTTCCCATAACATGAAACATCTCAATGTACCAATATTCACAGAACATGCTCTGGGGAACTTAAGTTCATATGGTGGCAGAATCTTAGGAGAGATCTTGAAAAGGAGAAGTTCATTTTGAGGAAAAGCAGGGAGTGTGACTGGGCATCAAGGGGAAGAAATAAATTGGCTAAGCTAATCTGCTCTAGGGAGCGTAGAGCCCAGCTCCTGACTTCTGAGATGTCCACGGGATGGGTGGTGAGGCAGGAGCCTTTGACCTGAGAAGTGTCAGGAATTCCTCTCCTTGTGTGCACCTAGAAAGGAGGTGCTGAATGTGCTGGCGGCTCACCCCAGAAATTGTGTTTCCAGCACAACAGTGTTGCAGAGCATGAAGCTGGGGGTGGACGTGAACCGCCACAAAGAGGTCATTGTTAAGGCCATTTCTGCTGTCCTGCTGCTGCTGCTCAAGCACTTTAAGTTGAACCACATCTACCAGGTACCTTCCTGTCTGCTAGGCCACAGCCAGTGGCCACAGGCAGCGCTGCTCCTCCAGCCCGGAGGACGGGGGCCTTGGCCTTCAGATCCTCCCTGGACTGTGCATGAATGCTCTGAGACATGGTCCTCCAACCAGGGCCTTTATCACTGGAGGAAAATGGTGAAGTCCCAGGGATCACACTTATTTTTTCTCTTGGTTTCAGTTTGAGTACATGGCCCAGCACCTGGTGTTTGCCAACTGCATCCCTTTGATCCTTAAGTTCTTCAATCAAAACATCATGTCCTACATCACCGCCAAGAACAGGTAATAAGGTACCAGGGACCAGGAAGGGCTGGGTGGGGCCGCACAGCGGGGCTCCCAGCTTGCCTCGCCCACTGAGCCCATCCAGCACCCACAAGCCAGCGTGCTTCTAGGCATCAGGACACAAAGATGAGTGACACAAGGTCCCTGCCTGAGCCTCGCTAGTGCAGTAACAGGTGACCCAGTCAGTGCCTGGGCAGGAGGGTTCTGCTTCTGGGCTCCAGCACTGCCCTCGCTGCCCTTTTGCATGTTTTTTTCTGAGACCCGCTGGGCCTGCTCTCCAAGTAGCTCGGCAACATGCACCGTAAGGCTCAGTTGGCTGACTCTGACCCCTCCTCCCCCGCCCATCAGTGTGATGCACCACCTGGTGGGCTGTCAGCAGTCGCTGCCTAGGGTAAGAATTTTACTTAGAATTCTCCCTAACCCCAGATTCATGGCTGTGGGGAAAGCTGCTGTAGGGTCCCCACCCCTTAAAGGATTTCAAGCTGACCTCTAGCCACAGAGGGACCTGACAGGTTTCCTTGTATTAGATTTTCCTCATCTTATACCTGGGTCAGGGGCGAGAGGGTGCAGACAAGGTAGACTCCTACTTCTGCTACAACAAGTGAAGGAGGAGAGCCAGGAGCCAGACCGAGGGCTGTGCTCATGGCGGCACCGGATCCTCTTGTCCCCTGCAGCATTTCTGTCTTGGATTATCCTCACTGTGTGGTGCATGAGCTGCCAGAGCTGACTGCGGAGAGCCTGGTGAGTGGCTGGGCTCTCACCAGCTGTCCCTTTGGCATGAGGGTCAGCAGGTGGAGAGCCTGCCTCCCCCAACACAGGCATAGAGGTGTCCTCCACGGGTGCACACTGTGGAGTGCCTGACTTTTAGACAACTACAGCTGCATAGAAGGGCGGCGGCTGGGGGATGGGGCTGGCAGAGCTGAAAGGTTTGCGTACAGGGATTAGTCAGTCAGGGAGTTTGGTCTTGAGGGGCTGCTGGCTTAGAACTATCCAGTGGAGTTGCTTCACATCTCCTCATGCTGGACTCCTATGGGGCCACATCTCTGAGGCAGCCTGGGTTCCCCAGGCTGTGGAGGGCTGAGGCTATAGCTCACGATATCACAGTCTAGGTTTCCTGCTAGGGAGTCCCCTCCCCGCATGCCAACTTCTAGGGTAGAGTCTCCCCCTGGGTACAGAGAGGGGTTGGAAGTTTCCTCTCCACCTCCTTGCGTCTTCTGGTTGAGGCATGGGGACCTGGTTGTTCTGGAATCAAGTATGTGGGGGCCCTTTGGGAGCCGTAGTGGCTCAGTGGTTAAGAATCCACCAGCTACTCCGTGGAAACCCTATGGGGCAGTTCTACTCTGTTCTGTAGGGTTGTTATGAGTCGGAATTGACTCGACGTCAGTGGGTTTTTTGGTGCAGTTCTGGGGGTTGTGATTGTTCCTGGGTTTACCCTACAGGAAGCAGGTGACAATAACCAGTTTTGCTGGAGGAACCTCTTTTCTTGTATCAATCTGCTTCGAATCTTGAACAAGCTGACAAAATGGAAGCATTCAAGGACAATGGTGAGTCTGCACAGTCAGCAGGCATGAACTTGGAGCTCAGAGAAGAAAGGCACACCCCTGTACCTTCTCTTCACCCCTTCATGCAGTGAGCAGGCAGTCCTCCGGGTGGAGCTTGCTACTGCAGCTGTATCCTTCTCACTTACGTTTCCTGTAGCCACATCCTTGCTTTCTAAGGGCCGATTCCTTGGTGAGTTGAACCACAGGCTGGGCGAGGCTCAGCTGTGCACTGAAACAAATCCATATTTACAGAAGAGATATTTCTATGTCCTTTTAGTCCCAATTGATAACATAATCAGGCCTCCGGGATCTCTTAACTTGGGTCTTTGGATGCCTTTGGGGTGGGGAGGCCCATGAACCCTCTGGAATTATGTGTATGCACACAAGAATGTTTCTGGTGAAGGAATTCATAGCTTTCTTCAGATCCACAATTAGGGTGACCAGCCATCGCAGTTTGCCTGGGACTCTCCTGCTTGTAGCACTGAAAGTCCCACATCCCAGGAAACCCTTCAGCCTGGGGAAAACTGAGACAGTGGTCACCCTGCCCGTAACCCAAAGAAGACTGAGCAGCATTGTGGTGATACACGCGTTTATCTCTGCCCTCAACGTGGGCTGCTCCCTTGTGCCCCTTCACAGATGCTGGTGGTGTTCAAATCAGCCCCCATCCTGAAGCGGGCCCTGAAGGTGAAACAAGCTATGATGCAGCTGTACGTACTGAAGCTGCTCAAAGTGCAGACCAAATACCTGGGGCGGCAGTGGCGGAAGAGCAATATGAAGACAATGTCAGCCATCTACCAGAAGGTGCGGCATCGGCTGAACGACGACTGGGCGTATGGCAATGGTGAGGCTATGGCTCAGAGCGAGGTGGGAGGTGTGCAGGGGAGAGGGGACCTTTACTCCTTCACTCCCTGCCCAATACCTCAGGCGCCTCTGCCCTGAGCTTCCCACTGAGAAACAGGTGAGAATCCAGCTCCTGCTTTTGTAGCCTCAGGATGAGAGTTCTGGGAAGGACTTTGAGAAGTTACCTAGGCTTGGCCCCTGTGGTCATCCCCCATTCTTCACTGTCCCTCCCCTCCAGGTCATTCCTATTTTAGAAATTGTCACAAGACTCTGTCCCCTTTTCCGTCCCCACTGCAGCTGCCTTAACTAACTCTTGCAATTCCTGCTTGGCTTCCCTGCCTCCAGTGTATTCCCCTCCATTAGTGCCTCCAGCTTTGCCCTGGTGATCTTTTCAAAATGCAAACCCTGTGGTGTTGCCTCCCTGAGTAAAATCCTTCATTAGCTTCCTCTGTCCCTTAGAATTAGAGCCAAACTCTTAAGTGAGGTATGTGAGACCACCCATCTGTAATCTGACTGGCCTCATTACCTGCCCTCAGCCCAGCCTCCAGGCACACGAGAGCACTCCATCCCTGATGTTCACCGTGTTGTTTCCCACTGTGGGCCTCTGTGTGTACTGTTCCCTCTAACCTTTGAGCAGTGGGTGGGTCTTGGAGGAGTCCGGGTCCTGCTGGCAGCGTTCAAGCCCTGGCCAACTGGCCCCTGAACTTCTATAGTGAATCCACAGGGAGCTGCCACCACGGCCTGGCTCCTGACTATGTCTTCCTGATTTGCCCCAGATCTTGATGCCCGGCCTTGGGACTTCCAGGCAGAGGAGTGTGCCCTCCGGGCCAACATTGAACGCTTCAATGCCCGACGCTATGACCGGGCCCACAGCAACCCTGACTTTCTACCAGTGGACAACTGCCTGCAGAGTGTCCTGGGCCAGCGGGTGGACCTCCCCGAGGACTTCCAGATGAACTATGACCTCTGGTTAGAAAGGGAGGTTTTCTCCAAACCCATTTCCTGGGAAGAGCTGCTGCAGTGAGGCTCCTGGCCTGGGGACTGAGAAGGGAAGGAGTGATTCCAGGCTGCCCACGGAGGATGGTCCAGTTCATTGCTGCAGTGCTCCCGTCCCCCTCCAGGTGGCAGCACAGCCCCACTCTGCCCTCCGGAGCCAACACTGGGCTTGTGGATGAGTCCAGGTTTGGCCTCTCCTTGATTCCCAGCCTAGCGTCCTGCTCAGGAGCAGTCATCTCTCTACTTGGAATCCTCTTCCTTCATTCCCCCTGCTCTGTTGGATATGGTTAGTTGCAGCCCATTTCTCAATCAGCCCAAGGCTTGGTAAAACCAGGGTGAGCTGGGTTCTCCCTGCATCTGAATTTTAGGGGTTACAAGCTGACTCTGGAGGCATACAGATCCTTGCATGTCAGCTATTCAAGGAGGAGGAGTTAGGGCCAGGGCCAGAAAGTTAGCATCCTGGTTTTGCTCTGGCGGTAAGTTGCATCCAGAAGCAATTGCAGAGGCCCCCACAGCTGCCTCAGCACTTTGGTTTGGACAGAGTGGGGGTAGGAAAAGAAGTTTCCTTTAACCAGAGGTGCCATTTTTTTTCTTGGTTTGCTAAGGGCCTGTAAATATACATAAATCTGTGTGTATTCTCTTGTGTTATGTTGGGGTTTTTAATGTGTTTATGTATTCTATTTACATTAAAAGGAAGTAAAAACAATCCCCATTGCCTTGTCTGAAGGAAATATGATGCCCAAATATCTCCTCCAGGTCTAGAAAGGCAGTTTTCCTGCCAGCATTGGTACGTCACCAATTGCCCCTCCAAGGCTGCCTGCCTTTCCTATTTAAGGGGGAAGGGAAGGGAAGGGAATTGGCTGGATAACAGGTACAGGGTACTTAAAGTGTTCTTTCTCCATATCAATCTGAGATCTCTCCAGCCCACCCTCAGGGCCCTGGGCTGCTGGAGTGACAAGTTGTCCCTCAGCCCCTGGGTTTGATGTAATTGCAGTAGGAGCCTAGGTTTCTCTGGGTTGCATCCCTAAGCTGACCTCAGCCAAACAAGTTTCAACTGCTCTATGGTCTCACAGAGCCAGGTGGTTGGGACTGAGTGGAAACTCCTGTGCTCAGAGCCTGGGGCAGTACTAGACCATCAAGAGTTAGCTCCACTGTGGGAAAGAGAATGTTGAGTGGTCTAGGGGCCCCCTTGGAGAAGCAAGGAAAACCTGTGGTCGGTGCTGGTTTGAGGCCTCCTGGGAGTCTAGACTCAGCTTCAGATTCCAGGTCACTTCTCCCTCTGCCTGGCTCTGTCTTGGGATGCCGCCTCAGAGAATTCCACCATTCTGATGCTGGTAAAAGGAGGGTGCCCTTTTCAGATTGCTTGAAGGTCCCTTCTCTTACTTGTAAGTCATAGCTGTGGGGTCCTTAACGTCCAAGAGGTCTTGATTTATAAAGGAAATGTATTCTGGGGAGAATCCCCCCCTTTGTTGGTTGTTCCACTCAGTGCTGGCCTGGCCTGGGTCCTGCTGAGCCTCAGTCCAGACCCCAGCTGGGCTTCCAGGACAGGCCTTGATGTTCCAGCACAGTTAGGAGTAGCAAGGGTGGAAGCCAGCAGTATACCACTTACAGTACTGCCCTGTGCCACGTGAAGTCCCCATGACCAATTGGCCCTGTGCCTCCAAAGTAACTTGCACAGAACAAGGGACTTTAACACGATTTGTGTGCATGATGGATTTCTGCCGTGTCTTGCCAGGACTGATAGGAATAGGAAGGATGTAGCCTTGGGATTTCAGTTTGGGTAAGATGGATTTTCACATTCTTACTCTACCATGCAGCTTGGGTTTCTGAACCTGCCTGGCCTGAGGTTGTGCCCTCCTTCCCTATATTTCATTTCCCCAGCCTCTCCTCTGACCTGTAAAAGAGAGCACAGCATATCGAAGCTGCAAGGACCTTAAAGCCTGGGCAGGTGAACCCTTCATTAGGCCCAGGAGCTGGCCTGGGGAGGGAAGGGCCTGATCACAGCCACAAGGTTTGTTGGTGGCAGGTTAGCTGTTGGCTGTTTGAACCAGCTCTTTGTACAGAGCAAATGGCCCCCCAGTCTCTGTGGCTTTACATCTTGAGTCACGGGCAGGTACGTGAAGGCCCTTTGTAAATGTTGATTATTGCTAACCAGTCTCAGGGCCAGGGATCCTTTTCTCCACTGATGGATGGATGACCCTGAGGATGGGATCTGTCCCTTGTTAACCATAGTTAATCAGAGTTACCACTTAATGAGTGCCAAATAGGTACCAGGCACAATACTAGATGCTTCTTGAAAGATCATTTTCCACACAGTAAATACTGATCACTTACTATGTGCTAGCTACCATTCTGAGCACTTTATGTATAATATCTTTTTCCTTATAATAACCCTGAAGGGTAGGTACCATTACTCTCCCCATTTTGCTGATGAGAAAATCGTGGCATAGAAAGGGTAAAGAACTTGTCAAGGTCACACAGTAATGACAGGGGAAGCCAGGATTGAAACCCAGGTCTCTGTTTGGAAAGTGTGGTTCTTTCCACTCCACACTTCCCTGTTAATCATTGTTGTCCCCCAGCATTTACACCAGTGTATTCGTTTGCCCATTTAGTCCCCTTATCCAGTACTTACTATTTGCTCCAGTTTGGTCCCTGGTACAGAAGATTCTTGGCAAATGTCAGTTGCTTAGGCCCTAACTGGTCCACCCAAGCTTGGCCTTGGCCTAGCCTCTGATGTCCCCTGAATGTGCCCCCTAACTTGAGGGCAGTTGTTACCTTTTTTTCTTTTTCAGCCTGAGCCTGGATTTCTTTCTCTCCTGGGTTCCAGAGTGGCTTCCCCTGCCAGACCTGTTAACCTTATCTCCCAGGAGACTGGCTTCGTGTCTGTCCTCTAATGAGCTGGCTGCTCAGAGAAGCAGTAGCTGTTGCTTTTCATTTGGCACTTGGCACAGTAGGCCTCAGGCTGCTGCCTCTAAAACAAGGGGGCTGCATCTTTGGGAGTGAGACAGACCTGACTTCCAGCCCAGGCTGTGACATTTACTCTCCGAGTGACTTGAGCTAATCAAACTCTAAGCTTCAGTTGACTCATCTGTAAAAATCGGTTGAATGATAGCAAGGTGATTGTGAGAGCTGAATAGGATAATGGATAATAGACCTATAGACCTGGCAGCTATTGTTAGCATTAATGGCCCTTCATACTCTTGACCCACTATGAATTTGCATCCATTTCCTGTGTCCCCTCAAACAGACGACCCCACCCCACCCTCCACCCAGATCAGAACCATGTCTTAGGCCCCCTCTATCCCCTATGCCTAGCTCACTGCTCTGAATATGGAGGCCTCTGAGAGGAGCCGGCCATTCATCTAGCAACCTGCCGTCATGCCCTGAAGGCCCTGTGCCAGGTGCCCAGGTACCCAGATGAATAGTACACAGTCCCTCCCTTTCCTCACCTAGCTCTCAGTCAATGGCAAGACGGCCATAAAAGCAAGAAAGCAAAAATGTGGTAGATAACTGAGACAGAGTGCAGGGGCCTACAAAGACTTGTTGGTCTAGCCTGTGCCTTCCTATAGGAGGATCCTGTGGGAGGTGAGAGGGCTGGGAAAAGCTGACTCTTGTTGAGTGGACTCGTTTGTGTTCCTTGCCCTCCAGGTAGAAATGGTGAGGACGAGCCTTGCGGGGGGGTGGGGGAGGTGGTGGCTGAGGTGTGTGCTCCCTCTGCTGCTGTGGAAAGGAAGTGTTCTGGGCTGCCCAGTTCCTGGCAATGCGGGGCTGTTTCTGTCTGAGGCTGCAGAGGGTCTGCACTTTGGGGCTGTAATTCACGTTGATGTGTAAGTGGTTGGGGGGAGATGGGGAAGGAAGAGTGAATGCTTCTAATGAGAAGCATTTCCCACTGCCTAACTGAGGAAGGGAAGCCTGGACTAAAAGGCCTCCTGGCTAAGGCCCTCCGCCCCAGCCTGGTGTCCGTCATTCCCCTGCCAGGACCCAGATTGAGTGCTCTGGAATTTTCTTTGGGTGGGCCTCACTGGGGCCTCAGCAAAGAGAGATGGAGCCTGGCGACTATCTTAAGGCTGGGATTCCAGGTGGGGCTGCTTCCTTTTTGCCTTTTCCAGAAAGGTGGCCAGAGTCCCAGGCTTGCCTTGGAGAAACCATGGGGCTGAGGTCTGAGTGAGGCTGGGGCAGGGGTGTCTGGAGACCCCAGGGGCTGTGTCTCGGGTGAGATGCCCAGAGTGTGGGGGAGGATGGGAGCACAGCTAATAGGAAGCAGGTGGAAGTGCTGCCCGCACCCCAGCCAGGGGACAAGCCGGCTGGGATGGCCCAGACGGAGGGAGGACCCGTCAGCCAGCTCACAGATAATCCCATGGAGCAGGCTCCGGGATGCCCATTCATATTCATTACGTGTGAAGTGGGTGGTTGTAAAGTTAGCTTTCTCTTCATTTAGCTGTCACTGGACAAAAAAATATGAGCTGTGGGCAGATGTCCCTGGATGGGAGTCAATAGCTGGTCTCTGGCCTCCCTGTGCCCTCCCCCACCACAGGGCCCCTCTCCTGCACAGGGCCCTCTCCTGTCCTTTGCCACCTCTGCCTCTTGCTGCACTGATCTGGCTCCACTTACTTTTCTTCTCTTGTCTGCCTCTTCCCCACTTCTTGTTTCTCTGCTTAGGCTTTTGCAGATCCTTCCCTCTTCCCTCCATCTTTCTAGGCTGTTTTCTTGGCCATTGCTCTGTCTCCGGCACGCAGCACAATGCCTAGCACAGAGCAGGCACTCAGTAAATATTTGTAGAACAAACTAATCTCTCTGACTCTTATGGGGCACAAGGTCCAAAACTGTGCTGACCACTCGCTGGGTGAAGAAACTTCTAGTGCAGTGGTCTTAGCCCTGGTTCCATCCCTGACCAGCTGGGTGAGGGTGTCTGTTCAGCAGAGGTAGCTGGGGATACCTCCCCTACTACCCTGATTCTCTCTTCCCTTCCCAAGGGGTCCCCTCCTCCTGCTGGACACAGGGCTCACACCTGCACCTCTGAGCCAATGTCAGTGCAGAGAGGAGAAATGGCAGGAAGCCAGGCCCTCGGACTGAGGGAAGGGAAGGGAAGCCACAGGTTTCCTCTGGGGAATGAGCTAAGGTACCAGAGGGAAGAATCCAGGCCTGAATGCTTGGGCAGTGATGGTCTTGGCCAGGAAATCCGATCTGATGGGGACTTGCTCCCTTCTTGGGAATGGCATGGCACTGATATATCTTTGTGGGTTTCTCTGGGCCTGAAACATGAGGCGTGGGGTTGGGGGTGGTTGGCTGCTAGCTGAGGCTGAGCTCTTCTGAGCAATGTGGTTGTGTTTACCCGGAGGTGGGAGGGCCCTACCCGCTGTTTCCCTGCCTTGTAGGCTGAGAAGATAAGGCAGAAAGCGGGGATGAAGGATAGAACAGGCAGTGCTTGGAAACCACAAGGAAGAGTCCTGGCTTTTGTCTCTGCCCCCAGCTCAGACATGCTCCTAGGGCGTCTGGGAGAAGGGAGCTGCCTCACCCTCACCCCTCTGGGGTCCCAGCCCACAGGAGCTCAGAGCCCTCAGTAGGCAGCCTGGTCCTCCATTCCACCTCTCCTCCATTGTCAGTTCAGTCACAAGCTTATCTCCACTTTCTCACCGGCCCCTTTCCCCCAGTTTTCCCTTTCAAATGTGCCCAGCCCCAGGGCTCTGCCCTTCTCCCTGCCTCCCAGCACCGGCCAAAGCCACAGAGCCCGGACAGGTGACACGCCAGGCACGGCAGGCTTCAGCCCTGAGGGCTTTGCCACATGACCATCTTCCCCTCGCCTCAGGATGCCTGGCAGCCGATCAGGAGGGCCTGGCCCAGCCCGGATCCTGGGCACAAACCAGCCGGAAAGCAGCCAAGGGCTGAGCCCTGCCGATGACACACAGTCACCTGGGATAAAAAGTACCGCCACCTTTATTGTTATGCTAGGCAGCACATTTTTTACAAAAGTATCTTTACAAAAGTGAGGGTTAGGATCTCAGGGGCTCAGAGTCTGTGGAAATCTGTTTTATTCTCACCAACATCCAACAAGGAGACCAAGGCAACCTATGGTTTCATGGTCTAGCTCTGGCTTGATCCCATGGAAGAGAATCCACAATTTGGTGGTTTCTGGTGGAATTTCCAGCCCCTTGGAAGGGGAAGGTGACTCCATAGCATGTTGGGAAGGAGACACAGAGCAGGAGTCAGGCATGGCTGCAGTTGGGGAGACAGGGACGCCCTTTACACTGACCTCCTGCTTTTAGGCCTTTGTCAGCACCAGGACACTGGGCACACACCCCCTGATGATGGGAAGGGGAGGCGAGCCCAGCCTTAGGTGGTCAAACAAGACTCTCCCTTTGGTTTTCTGGACTTCACAAGGAGCTCCCCCCAGTTCAATCTGTGGTCCCCTCCTCCTTTCTCCTGGGTTCCCCGAATGAGGAGCCAATTAAGCCACTTCAGCTGGATGGATACAAACTTGGACAAAGTCTGGAGGAAGCAGGGCAGTGTCTTCTTCTCTCCAGGCCATTTTGGGCAAGGGACCCCAGTTTGTCGTAAGAAGAGGCCTGGGCACCTGCTTTGAAGCCTGCTTTGCCCTGGGCAGTCGTGCCTTATTCTAAGAGAAAGAACCCTGGGGCTGAGGGTCCCAGCTGCTCTGCCCAGGCCTCCAGGAGCCAAGTGGGTTTGGAGGCAGATGTGTATCCTTTCTAAGGTCCAGGCAGGGGCAGGGTGGGAGCAGCTGGGAATAGAAAAGGGGGTGAGCAGCTCAGTCTGCGTATCATGTGGCCGATCACGTGGTCCAGTTCAGCAAGCTGGGTGGCTCCTTGGGCTTCACCCTGAGCGAGATGAGGCCTGGAGACTTGTAGTTGCCATCGGGGGAGGGCTCAAAGCTGGGGCCCCCCAGGGTGGGGGAAAAACGGTGGATGGAGTAGATGCCAGGGTGGGCTCCGGGGGAGGCTGGCACCCCCATGAAGCCAGCCACGTTCCCATGAGAGTGGGAGTATGGAGACATGCACGGGGAGGGGATGCCCTCTGGGGACACCAGGCAAGGGCCCCCGGGGCTCCCTGACCCTGGGCTGGGCCACAGGGAGTTCTGCAGCTGAAAAGAGAGGGATAAAACCCATGAACCCGCAGCTCCAGCAGCTGCCTCAGTTACCTAGAGGCTCTCTCGGTACCCCTTGTTGTTGTTAGGTGCCGTCGAGTCGATTCTGACTCATAGTGACCCTACAGGACAGAGTAGAACTACCCCATAGGGTTTCCAAGGAGTGGCTGGTGGATATGAACTGCAGACCTTTTGGTTAGTAGCTGAGTTCTTAACCACTATGCCACCAGGGCTCCTCTGTGCCCCAGGGCCCCAGAAACTTCCCAAGAAACCTCCACTTGGCCCAGATTTGAATCTCTTCCCTCCTAGTCTCCCACACTTAGGAGGTCACTACCACTGCTTCTCAAAACGAGATCTTCTTCAGTGGTTCCATTGTGCCAGGTGCTATACCAGATGCTTTGTAGGGATCATTCCCGAGACAGGTGATGGCCTCATTTTGCAGAGGAAGAAGTTAAATGAGTTGCCCAAGGTCACACAGAGCCCTGCTGCTGCTCCAGGTCTCCCGGGTTCCAGAGCCCATACTCTTGCTGGCTACCCCCTGGGACATGGCCAGACCCTGACGTGGGGCAGGGTGAGGTCTCACCTGGGGGTGGCTGTTGGTGCGGGGCAGCACAGAGATGTCATAGGCAGCCGTGAAGGGGTTCCGCCCCTCCTGGATCTTCCCATAACGCTCGCGCTTCCGCCACTTGGCCCTGCGATTCTGGAACCAGACCTGGGAGCAGGAGTGGGAGGGGCTGAGGGGGTGGTGAAGCAGCCGGTGGAGTGGAGCCCGCCAGCCAGGGAGACCTCAGGACATAGTCAACGTTTGGTTGTGTTGTCCTGTAGGGTGGGGAGCTGGGAGGGCTGGGGGATCTTGAGCTGCAGGGGCTTGTAACTCCACATAGCACTCGATGCATGGAGGCTGGGATAGGGCCTGAGAGAGGCCTACGCCCAGTGCAGTTTACTGGCCCCATGGGTCCCCAGCTACCATTAACCGGGCTGAGTCACGCTTTCTGGTTCTCTAGCCTGGATTGATCTGGTATGGGTGTTAGGGGTGTCCCTTGGACCTCAGCGGTGGAGTTGCGTACGTGTGCACATGTGTTGGGCTGTCTAGTCTCCCTGCCTCATCTCCTTTTCCAGTCCACCCACCTCACAACACCCAAAGAATCTGAACCACATTTCTGTTCTCATCATCATCCTGCTTAAACCCTCAGTAGCTCCCTGGGGACCTCAGCCCAGAGCCCATCTCCTTAACAAGACCCCTTGGGACTGGCCCCTGCCCCTCTCTATATCCTCATCTCCTGCCAGACAACAATATCAATTCTTCCCAGGTGCCTCCCAAGCCCCCACCCCAGCTCACCTTCAAAACACTCTGCTATCTTACTCCTCCCTGCATTTGCTTAGGTTATTCCTGCCTGGGCTACCCATCCTCCCCCCTACCCCCCATATATATCTGAGCTGGGTCATTCCTAAGTAGATGCTGGCAGGTAAGGCCCTGCACCTGGGTGACAGGTCCTGAGAGGTAAGAAGTTGTGCCTACTCCCACGTTGCAGAGATCCTAGAGCAGGCCTGGGGCAAGGTCAGGAAAAGGGCACCCCAGCTGCCTGGATTTCCTTTCTTCACTCTCCCTCTCCTGCAGGGACTAGGAGCCTGGAGCCAGTGAATCTGATAACTTTACTGGGAACTGATTGCCCTGTCACTACGCATTTTCCCCTAGAGTCCCCACTGTAGACCTTCGCCTGGGCTCTGGGCCTGCCCACTACATTGTCTGGTGTGCGGTCTTATTTGGATCATACTCTAGGGCCTCAATCATTGGGGAAGATTCTGGACAAAGTCTGGGGCTTCATGGTTACCCCTCCATCCCCCACCCCTGCAGGGCTGAAAATGCCTAGGAGAGAAGTGGGGAAATATGCTTTCCACATCCTCAAAGCAGTTCCATTGGAGACAGCTATTCAGACCCCACCCTAGAGGCCTACTGAAGCGTTTCGGAGACTCAGTGTTCTGGACTTCCATGGTTTGTGTACTCAGGGGTTGTCTTAATTGCTGGTCCTCTCACCCTGATGATCTCAGGCCCTGGGAACTCCAGGGAACAGTCTTGGAAGTTTGTTTTGGGGGTCACTTGGAGGGACCAAGTCAACAGGAGGGCCCAGTGGAGAAGGAGAAATAGCCCAAGCCCCTGTGGTCCTCTCATTGGATCTAGCTATAGAGCCTGTCTTTCTAGAAGGCAGCTGACCAATTTATAGACTGGGCCTGCCAGTCCCCCATATTCTACCAGAGCCCTGCCCCACAGCATCTTCCAAAAGAGTCTCTGGAAGGGCCCCATGCAGGATGTGATAAGCAGGAGCTTTGTCCCTAGGAAGCTCCCTGGGTGGTGGGAGAGGCAGAATCCTCTGAAAGGTCACTGCCTCACCTCACCTAGAAGTCCAGCCCCAACTCTTCTCCCAGTTCCCTGCTTGGCATCAGGGAGCCTGCTATGGATCAAAGCAAGGCTGTGGTTATCGTCCTCTTGGGCCAGACTTATACTGAAGTCACCTCCCCATTTCCACCATCTGCTAGCCACCTTCACGCTCTTTTTCACTTCCAACATGTCTTGGACATAGACTTCCCTTTCCTTCTCCTTTCCCCTATTCCCAGCAACCTCAGCCCACCCATCCCCACAGGCTGGGCTCCACCCTGTGTGAAGTTGGAGGACGTCCCATCCAGGAAGCCCTGGGGCCTGGTCTCTGTTGAGCAGAGTTGTTGGGGTGGGGAGGGAGGGGCTCCCAGCCAGGCTTTCCAAGAGTCCCAGCCACAGGCTGGCAGAAGGTTGCCCGCTCAGGATGACTTTGAGGGTCACTGATCCTGAGGCCTTCTAGTGGGGCGCCTCCCATTGTGGGCAGCCACCTCAGGTGCAGCCTTGATATGTGTTCAGCACTTCACTGCTTCCAAAATGCTGTCACATCTGTGGTGCTCAAGATACCCCCTAAGTATGTGGTACTATCATTTCCTTTTCCTAAACTGGGAAACTAAAGCTAAGAGATTCAATGACATGCCCAAAGTCACCTCAGCTAGTAAGTGGCAGAGCTGGGAGTCACACAGGTCTTTTGATTCCAAGGGGCCATTACTCTAACATGCCCTTCCCCCTACCACCATATAAACTTCACCTTAGGCTGAAAGAGCCTGTGGCTGCAGCAGAACTGGGCATGGGAGGTAACCCGGAAGGCAGCTCTGTAAGGCACTAGAGCCCACCTCTCCCAGCCCTTCCATGGTCTGGCCTACAGTCTGGGTGGTCCAGGTAGCCAGAGAGTCCCGTGCCTGTGGTGCCCTCACCTGTACCCGGGCCTCTGTCAGGTCTGTGCGCAGAGCCAGCTGCTCCCGGGCATACACATCAGGGTAGTGGGTTTTCTGGAAGACCTTCTCCAGCTCCTCCAGCTGGAATGTGCTGAAGGTCGTGCGATTACGGCGCTTCTTGCTCTTGTTCTTGGCCAACTCCATGGACCCGGGGAGTCCAGGGGACAAGGGGACATGAAGGCTGGCCAGGCAGGGACCCGGGGAGCCTCGCAAGTTAGAGGGCCCGTCCCTGGGGCCTCCTCGGCAGTCCAAGGGCAGCTGGGGGAAGCTGGCGGCTTTGGAGGCCTTCTCCTCAGCTGCAATGGAAAACACGAAAAGGAGGATGGGAACCGTACCAGGGGGGTTTGTGGGTGGAATGGAGGGAGGGGAAGACCGTTGATGCCTCAGTCCCCGCCTCCCCCTTCCTTTCCCTTCCCTTCCTCCAGGCAGCCACCCTCCATGGGAGCCTGGCATTCTGAGGCCTGGCTGCTGAGCCTCCAGCTGGGGAGGGGGCCCTGGGGAACCATGTGTTCTGTGGTCTGGGTGGATCTGCAGGGCTGGAGGCAGGGTTCATTTCAGGGAAGCTCTGTGGTGGTGCCTCCCACAGGGTGTGGAGGTGCCAGGATTGGCGCCATGGCAGGGACCGCCACCCTGGCAGGGCTGAGGATGGGGGAGGGGGGAGGGATTGAGGATGGGGTGGTTGACATCTCCTGCCCCTGCCAGGAAGTGCTTCCGTGTCCCTGACTCTGCAGGCCTTGGTTCCCATGCCCTCATGCCCATGCCTCTGCTCTCAAGATCAGGCAGGCAGAGGGACAGGGAAGCTCACACCACCTGTGGATGGTCTGACCGTGTGCCTCCTCCTCTGAACCCTAAATCTCAGGGCAATGTCAAATCCCCCAGCCCTGGGGTATAAGGGGCAAGATAGGACAAAGAAGCTTCCAGAGAAATAGTCTTTCCACCACTCCTAAAACTGTGATATCTCAGCAAGGATTCAAGCATCAGAAACGCAGGAGGTAGGTAGGTGATGGGAGGAGAAAGAGAGTTGGGGGAGCAGTGTTACGATGGACACAGGCCCCCTTTCCTCATTATTCTCATTGTCTTGCCCCTCCCTCCTCAGGAGGTCAGACTGCCCCCATAGACTGTGATTAACAAGCAGGGGTGACCTGACTGCAGACTGGGAACTGTTCCCAGCAGCCCCACTCTGACGTGCTAAACCTCACTCAGGAAGCTTGGTGGAGACCCACCATGACTGGGGCATGGTGAAAAATAGGTCACCCTGATCACCCCACCCTCTTCCTCTGGTGAGGACCCCCAGCAGCGTCTCCATGAAGTCGGTCCTCAGCAGTCCACTGGGATGGCAGGAGCGACACAAAGACACCCCACTGACTCACACAGCCCCTTCCCTGGCCCCAGTCCCATCCCCAGCAGGGGCCCAGCCCCCAGGAGGCTCAGCAAGCTGGCACAGACAGGCAGGCAGTTTCTACCCAGGAACATAGTGGTGGATCACAGCTGTAGTCAGAGGAAGCCTGGACGAGCGAGATGAGCTTCTCGGCATTTGGAACTGATGAGTCCCTCTCTGCACTGTGGAGGACAAGTTGGGCTCTCCTCCCATCACCTACTGGAAGGTGGTCAGCAGTCTCCCAGCACCACCAGGCTATGAGCTCACCTCCACATTGTCAGTGTGTCCTGCAGGCCCAGGGGAGTCAGGTCGGGCCTGGCCTTGGGGGTTGTGCCCAGCCTGTACAGGTAGCCCACAGTGACAGCCCAGGCACCAGGTTTCCTTCACAACTCAGGTGGAGCACAAAGGAGACAATACTCAGCCCTGACTTTCATTCCTGGCAACCTCATGCTGGTTCTTGGGTAGTTCCATTTGGGAGCTTAGGAAAGGGGGTTCAGGGACATTGTACCACATCACTGAAAATGGTCTGGGAAACCAGGGTGACTGGAAAGGGGCACCTGGCACTTCACAGACCCTCAAAATGTGTGGCCTGAGAGGGAGGAGTTGCGTGTCTCGGGTTTACATGGAAGCCCCGGATCCCAGCTGGACTCCAGGCAGTAGTGGGGTGAGTGACTCAGGGCAGTGGGGGTCAGGACTGGCCTTGGGGAACAATGACATCACTGAGAGAGCCGCCGAAGCCCAGACCCCATGGCTTGCACATCTGCCTCCTGGCCCCTCAGGGTCACTGCTCAGAGGCAGTGACCAGAACTGGGGGCCTTGGGGCTTGCCTTCCTTACCATAAGCCACTCAGCTGTCAGGCTGTGTGTTAAGAGTCTGTTGCACCTGGTCCACACACTGGGTGTTTAAGGAGGAGTACCCATGTTGGAGTTGGGAGCCTGGAACTCCTGTGCTGCACAACAGCACGACTCCATGAGACCCTTCATCCACACAACCCAGCAGGTATGTCCAGGAGGAGAGAACAGGGATCTCTAAGGCTGCACCAGAGCCCATCCCTGACCCCACTCTCACTGTATCCTTCCCTCCTCCCGCTCCCAGAGTCCAGACTTACTAGTGGCAGTCAGCCGACCCTCCCCAGCAGCCCGCTTGGCCCCCTGTCACTGTGCAGCCTGGAAGGGCATCGGTGACGCAGCTTGGGGCTGCCTACTGGGTTCCCCACTGCACCCATGGAGGGCGCCTACTGAGGCCGCTGAACCGATCGCTGAGTCTTCAGCTTTCGCTGAGCCTTACTCCGCGACAGCGCTGTCTTTTCGCCAGCCTGCGTCGCCGAGCAGAGCTCGCAGCGGCCTGAGCTCCGCGGCCAGAGGGACCTAAGGCCCGCCGCCGCAGTGAACATAATCGCCGTGCGTTGGGCCCACAGTGGGGCCGTGGCGCTCTCCCTAGGTGTCCCCAGCCTTGGTCTAGAGATCTCAGTCGGGGGCCGACGATTTGCAGCTCTCCTCGGAGGTGCGCGATCCGCCCGCTGATCGTGGTCCTTACAGCCATCAAGCTCAAGGCCTCGGTGGTGGCGGGGGCAGAACTCAAGCGGGAGTCACGTCCCGGAGGAGAGCGTTCCGAGGCCAGAAAGTCAAGCTGAGGGACAAACTCTGAGTGGCCGTTTGAGATTGGAAGGGGTCGCCGGGTACGTGTCCGATCCTCAGAGCAGCCACGCGCGGACGGCTACCGAGTGGTTGGCACTGCCGGGACGCGGTCCGGGCTCAGGGCGCGACTGGTCGTCTCCGCAGAGGGCGGCCTGAGGCGGCAAGGACGGCCGGCGGGAGAGAAGCTCGGTGCGCCAGACTCTCGCGCCCAGCTGCCCCGCGGAGGCAACGATCCCGCCGCAGCTGGAGCGCAGCTGCGCGCTCAGTGGTCTGAACTAGAAACGCTCTGAACCCGTTATTAAAAAACCGGGAGATAAGGCTGATCTCCCTCTCGCCGGCCACTTCCCCACTCAGTAGTCTGCGCGGCCCGAGCTCTGGGGTCGTCTCTCCCCAACAGTCAGCTCCGCCGCCCGCGCGCCGCGCTCAAGACGGCTCCGCCGCAGGGCCGCGGGTGGCCCGCGCGCTGAGCTCCGGCCAGGGCCCCCGGCCGGCGAGTGGCGGCCGGGTCTGTACCCCAGGCTCCGCGCGCAGATGCCGCGCCTCCTTTTCGTTTGACCTGTCCCCAGCTCAACTTGAATCCTTAGTTTTCTTCTCCCACCTGTTCTCATTTTGCCATGTTTCTGCTCTTTTAGGATGTTCTCTTTTTTCGTTCGTTTTGTCTGTTCCCTCGCTCTTCATCCTTTCCCTTCTTCTCTATTTACCCGCTTCGTTCGATCTTCCTCTTGCTTTGTTTTTTTCGTTCTTCATTTATAACTTTCTGTCTGCCCAGCTCACCGGCCGCCGTCTGCCTCTCGTTTTCGCCGCTCTTCTCGGCTGTTTTGTTCGATTTCCTTTCCCCCTTTTTTGGTTGTTATTCACACTTTTTTGTTTTCTTTCCCCGCATTTCGTTGTCGCCAACACCCTCGAGGCCGGAGCCGAGGTCAGTGGGTTCCTCCTGGCCGCATGTTCCACCCCGACGCTCTGCGCAGTTCGCCCTGCGCCGGGCGGGTCCTGGAGCTCGGGAGATCTGTGCGGGATCCGGCGCCTAGCGGAGACACAGGCCAGAGGGGGTATCCTGCACGACACAGCGCGCCGAACGAGCCCGGGTACCTGTCGCTGGCGGTGCTCGCGGCGCTGCGCGGCCGCCGCCGTCTGGCTGGGATCAGAGGAGCCAGGCCAACTGCTTCTCATTAAGTCCCAACTGTGGTTTTTATCAGGGGAGCCTTTTTCAAAGGGCACAGGCACGAAGCTCTGCGGACTCGCTCATTTCCTCCGCTGACCCCCACACACCTCCCCGCCCTCCTCCACACATTCCCTCTGTCCTGGCTGGGCGAAGGCCGGAGCTACCGGCCCACTCGTGGAGGCCGAGAGGCGCCAGCGGGGCGAAGGCAGGGTCTTCGCTGTTCTCGGATGACCCATCTCTGGGCCTAGGTTGCGGGATGTGGCGGCGCAGATGGGACGAGGTCGCGGGCGCTGAGACTCCCACAGGGCAGCGTGTGCGTGGGGCGACAGAGGGTTGCGGACCAGCCTACCAGGGCAAGTCACTCAGGCGCGTTCTTGGGATGGCGCGACCTGACCGGCCTCCGTGCTCAGGGCCCCAGCCCAGGAGCTTGAGGTGCCCGGGGGCTAGGCCCGCCCGAGGCAGCTCCTGACGGCCCAGCGGTGGCCATCCGGTACAGGGAAGCCAAGACTGCCAGAAGGGCTGCCACCACTGTGCATAATGACGGAAAGGCCAGGTTAGTCTGAGAAATGAGAACACAGTTGTTTCGAATTGAGAATGGCCCTGGCACTGCGGTTCAGCCGCCGCCACTCCGTCGAGTACCTAAAGCCAGCACCCTTCCAGCGGTGACTGGGTCAGGGGATGAGAAACCTATCGAGGCCAGGCCGCAGCCCCCGGCTGAGCACGGCTCGGCCACTCTGGGTCGGGGCCCAGCCTCAGGGCCCCCAACGGGCGCCAGACACAAAAGCCAGGCTTCTCTCCCCGCGTCGGGGCCAAGGACTTAATTCAGCGCTCCGGCCGAGTCCTATGCTACTGGTTCGGTCGGTGGCAGTTCCAGCCCAACTCTGGCCGAACGTGATCTCTCCTTCCCGGTTCTGGCTGCCTTTGGCCCCGGGCCGTCGGTGCCCCGTCCGCTCTCGACCTCCCGCCTCCCATTCCCGCCGCCGGGGGTAGGGGTGGCTCTGCCTCCCACAACGCGCTGGGCTTTGCCCGACCTGGGCCAGCGCCGGCCCGAGAAACCGGTTCGCAGCGAGAAGGGCAAAAGTTGAGACATAGGCAGCCGGGGAGGGAAGCTGGGAGGCCTGGCCGGCCCAATTCGGGAAGGAATAGAGAGAGTCGGGGCTGAGCCCTAGGGCCCGCGCCCGCGCCGCGCGTTACCTTCCGCGGGGCCCTCGTAGAAGTGGCAGCCGTTGAGTGCTGGGCCGGGCCCGAGGTCCTGCAGGTACTTGGCTGGTGGCTTGGCGGGCTCTGGGAGGTAGGGCTCCAGGGGCC
>NW_004444233.1:942770-952227 GCF_000243295.1 Trichechus manatus latirostris | reverse complement strand
GGCGCAGGGGAGGGGGCCGCGCCTCTGACTTAATGCTGGAACCATCCACGTCACATGCGGCCCCGCGCGGGTTAACCCCTCGGAGTCCGGGAGCCCCCTGATTCACCCCAGCCCCCTATCTCAGGCAACCCGGGAGAGGGGGAGGAAGCAGCTTCTCTCAAAGACCCGCGGGGAGTCGGCGGGGTCCTTTTTGTCTGCCAATCCGGCTGAGTCCCATGCTCAGAGCAGCACCCTTGGTCTTGAGACCCGGCCTAGAGGCTTTTTCTTGGCCCTTGCCAGGTGAGGCGGCGCGGGCAACAGAAATAGCCTCCTCTGCCTCCAAACTGTCAGCCAACAAACACTCTTAGGCCTGGTCTTCTGCTTTCAGCCAAGGATGAGAGCGGAGAGGTTAGGCAGGGGCTGGGCTAGGACTTTCCCGAGTTCTCTTTGCAAGCCTCAGGCAGGAGCTGGAAAACCATTGCCCACAACAGAAAGTCTTGCCTTAGAGAGCTCATGTTTCTCACAGGGAGAAGAATCATTGGGAGCAGTGTCAGGTTGTGTGGAAATAGCTCGCAACTGGAATGGGGAGCTTGGGCTCTTTGGTGGACACTGTGGTTAATAAGCTGTGGAACCATCAACTGGCCACTTAGTGTCCTTATTTATGAATGTGGAAGTTGGGCTGAGTAAACCTTAAGAGTCCTTCTATATATTCTTGGTGGGTTTCAGATGCAGAGACAGGTTGAAGCCAGGGCTAGAGCTGACAGGGAGACTTGAAGGGACAGCTCAGGACAGAGCAAGGTCCAGCAGTGGCAGCCTTTGGGGCATGTGGAGGAGTTAGCAGAGGTGCCAGTTTTCTGTTTGAGCAGCAGGCATGGAGTGAACACCTTTCAGTGGGCAAATGATCTGGAAGTGCCTGGAGATCCAGTAGAAAAGGGGCGGTCTGCATCTCAGACCTCACCTCCCGCTGCCCCAGGCTGTCACTTTGGAGGGGGTTGAGGGTACAACTGCATCTCCTACCAGTTGAGTCTCACAATCCAAAAGCATAGGGTTAGGACAGTAGCTTAGATTTTCTGAGCTGAGAAACAACCCCCACCCTACCTAAGATCTGAGAAGAAATACCCGAGGGCCCTAGGACCCTGCTCACTTCCCTCTGGGTGAGGCGCCCTTGGTCTGGGCTAAACTGTTTTAGTTTTCAAGTCCTCTAGAGAACTAGGGAAAGGGGCAGGGAGTCAAACATCATTTGTATTTCATTTGAATTCTCAATTTTTAAAGGAATCCAAGAGGCTGGTGTGAACACCTCCCTCTTCTTCTGGAGGCTTAGAGGGGGTTTCTTGGCTGTCCTCAGCTGGAGTTGGGCTGTAAATCCAGGCCAAACAGGAACCAGGAGCCTTGCATCTCACAAGGAGTCATTAAGCCATTATTAAACATACCGTGACTTCTCTGAAACCTTATTGGTTTAAACACTACATTGGAGGCATTGTGGCCATTAGGGCCCCTGATCACAGTCTGCAGACTGGGCAGTGAGATGGGAGCATCTGGGGCTGGGATTTCCAGCCAAGAGGGAGGCTCAACTCAGAAGTAAGATTCCCCTCTGGCCTCACCAGGGGAATCCATTCTCCAAGATCCAGTGGATCCCAGCCCTGGGCAACATAATTGTATCAATCGCTTTTGCCCATTAATAAAGTTTTTCAATAGTTGTTGATTGGATATTATTGACTTTTTAGGGAAATGTTAGTGTCATTTCAGGACACCTGTTCAACAGAGGCATCCCTGGTGGTGCAAACAGCTGGTGGTTCGAACTCACGCAGAGGTGTCTTGGAAGAAAGGCCTGGCGATCTACTTCTGAAAGGTCACAACCTGGAAAACCCTATGGAGTGCAGTTCTACTCTGAAACACATGAGGTTGTCATGAGTTGGAATTGGCTTGAGGGCAACTGGTTTTTGGTTTTATTCAACAAAGTTATCAAGCAGCTTACTATGGAGGATGAAAGTATGACACAAGAAACGTGTAACCAACAGTTTAAACAAGGCAGCCTGATTTAAACAAATGCCAAGTCTTTTGCCTCAGGTGATAACCTTTCTGAGCCTCAATTTCCTCATCATAAAAATAGGGGACTCACATGCATGTAAGGTATTCAGAAGCACTCCTGTTTTGATGGGTGCAATGTACTTTGTTAATTGAAGAGATGATGGTGATGGTGATGATGATGATGATGATGATGATTGTTACTACAGTCTTCAGAAATGACAGCAGCCCAGATCTCTTGGTTCTATCACTGAATCAGTTGAAGGCTCCTTGCTCCAACTGAATGGGCCGGGGGCAGAGGCTGAGCAGAGAGACCCAGGGGTCTGCACCCCTTCCCAAGCCCAGATGTCCCTCATGACATTCTCCCACCCTTCAAACAGAACAAATTTTCTTACTAAGATGGTGTTTTGAATTGAGCTGAGAAGGGAGGAAGTCCCAGATCACATGCAAATTGGATGGGTAGATGGAGTTGCCCACCCTGGGAAAGTGTTTTCCTAGAACCATGAAAGACAGGGCAGTAAGGGGAGATGTTCTTGCTCCTCTTTTTAACCACTAGTGCAAATGCTTATCTTTATCCATATATGGTCTGGAAAGAGTTGGATGGGGCAGATTCTCAGTGACCTTCCAGGATGTAGAAAATGCTGAAAGGGTGACCTCAGAGTTGCTAAAAATTCCTTCTAGGAGGGCCAGAAGACCTCCAAAACCCAAAAACCCATTGTTGTCAAGTTGATTCCAACTCATAGCAACCCTATATAACATGAGGAGACCTCAGAGGCCCTCATTTTACAGATAAAAACAACAGCCAACACTTAACGTCATACTTACGGTGTGCCAGGCACTACCTGATGTATCCTATAGACATTGATTTATTGATTCCTCACACTAATGCCATGAGTTAGTGTTATGGATTGAATTGTGTCCTCCAAAAATATGTATTGTAATTCCTGACCTGTATGCCTGTGGTTATAAGCTCATTTGGGAATGGGTTGTCTTTGTTATGTTAATGAGGCAGGATTAGTGTACGGTATGTTTTGAGTCAATCTCTTTTAAGATATAAAAGAGATTAAACAAGCAAGCCAGAGAAGCAAAGATGAGGAAGAGAGATGCCGAGCAACATGAAGATTGCCCAGGAGCAGAAGCTCAAAGAGACAAGGACCTTCCATGAGAGCTGACAGAGAGCTGGTTCCTTGAATTTGGACTTCTAGCCTCCTAAACTGAGAAAATAAATTTCTGTTTGTTAAAGCCACCCATTTGTGGTAATTCTGTTACAGCAGCACTAGATATCTAAGGCAGAATTTTGTACCGGAAGAATAGGGTTCTGCTGTAACAGATACCAGATACAAAATGTGGAACAATTTTGGAATTGGATAATGGGTAGAGGCTGGAAGAGTTTTAAGGTACCTAACAGTAAAAGTCTAGATTGCCTTAAAGAGACTGTTGTTAGAATTATGGATGTGAAATGCGATTCTGATGAGGGCTCAGAAGAAAGTGAGGAGAGCTATAGAGAAAGTCTCTATCGTCTTAGAGAATACATATGGCACCAGCAACAGGGTGTTAAATGTGCCTCTGGTGATGCTTTAAAAGAAAATAATCAACATGTGATTGGACAAGGGAGAAAGGGTGATGCTTTTTATGCAGTGGCAAAGAACTTGTCTGAATTATGTCCAAATGTTTGGTGGAAGGTAGAACTTGTAAGTGATGAACTTGGATATTTAGCTGAGGAGATTTGTCAGCAAGCTCTTAAAGAGGCTGTGTTGTTTCTCCTTGTCCCTTATAGTTAAATGTGAGAGGAAAGTGATGGACTTAAAAATGAACAGTGCAGAATGTAAACAAAACTTAAAGATTTGGAAAATTCTGTTGTATAAACTAAGGACACATGTCCTAGAATTTTCATCAAGGAGGCAGCTACATAATCTTTTGTTAAATGGATTAAGCATGTGACTGATGGATCTAATCAACTACCACAGCCTAAAACCTATCACCTGAGACTGAAGGGGTCAGAGACAGGATGAAAGGAAAGAACACTATCTATCTCTTGGAATTCTACAGGCAGGAAACAAACCAAAGGAGCTACATCTGTAGCTCCAAGAAAAGAAAAGGATCATCCCTGGAGCAGCTGGGAGATCAGCAGAACTATTGGAAGGGGCATGAAAAGCAAGGCCTTCTCTGTTTCAAAGGATAGGGGCAGCAAAGGATCTCAAACGGTGGGCCACAGCCACCTGGGTTTCAAAGAGTGGGGTTTTCACCAACTCGGCTCTGGAGTGTGGGGCTGCTGTTAAGGTGTACCAGGGTGATGGGGTCACTGCCCAAAGCTGAGGGGGTGGGGCTGCCATGCCCAAGGGGCAAAAGAACAGGGGCTGCCAAGGCCAAGGGGGTGGGGTCACCACTCAGATAGACTGGGAGAATGGGGTCACCTAAAGCCAAGAGAGCAGAGTTGCAGTCCCAGTGGGCCTAGAAGGTGGTGCTGAACCCAAGGCGGAGGGGCCTCTACCCAGAATCTGGAGGATGTGGCCAACAGGCAGAGTTTGGAGGGCAGGGCCATTGCCTAGATGGTCTTAGAGAACAGAGGATTATTTTCAAGACTTGAGAGCTAATGTAGATTGTTCTGCCTGGTTTTGGACTTGCTTGGTGCCCATCATCCCTTCTTTTCTTCCAATTTCTCCCATTTGTAATGGAAATGTATACCTTGTGCCTGTTCCACCATTGTATTTTAGAAGCAGATAACCCATATTTTAGATTTTACAAATTCGTAGACGAAGAGGAATTTTACCCTAGGATGGAATATACCTAGTGTCTCACCCATGTTTGATTTAGACAATTCAGAAGATGAGATTTTGGACTTGGAGTTGATTTAAGACTTTTGTGATGATGTGATGGGGTGAATGTGTTTTACATGTGGCAAGGACATGAATTTTGGGGGGCCAAAGGGTAGATAGAATGTTATGAATTGGATTGTGTCACCCAAAAATATGTGTTATAATTCCTAACCTCTATGCCTGTGGTTATAATCCCACTTGGGAATGGGTTGTCTTTGTTATGTTAATGAGGCAAGATTAGTGTAGGATGTGTTTTGAGTCAATCTCTTCTGAGAGATTAAACAAGCAAGGCAGAGAAGCAGAGATGGGAAAGAGAGATGTCAAGCAACATGAAGATTGCCCAGGAGCAGAAGCTCAAAGAGACAAGGACTTTTCTCCAGAGCTGACAGAGAGAGAAAGCCTTCTCCTAGAGCTGGCATCCTGAATTCAGACTTCTAACCTCCTCAACTGTGAGAAAATAAATTTCTGTCTGGTAAAGCCACCCATTTGTGGTATTTCTGTTATAGCAGAACTAGATATCTAAGACAGGTAGACACAACTATTACCCCTGTTTTACAGAGAGACTGAGGCCACAGAATGGAACCATCTGTCCAGGGTGACACAGCCAGTTAGTGGCAGAACTAGAATTTACACCCACATCCACAGTCTCCCCACCCCACACTGACCACCTCTCAGTCCTTCGTCAGCCAACACAGCAAAACCAAGGTAATTCAATGCAGGAATTTTGGGACTTCTTCTTTTTTAATTTCATTGTGGTAAAATATATATAACAAAAAATTTTTCCATTTTAGCCATTTTTAAATGTATAATTGAGTGACATTAATTACATTTACCATATGGTGCAACCATCACTACTATTCATTTCCAAAAGTTTTCCATCACTCCAAACAGAAACTGAGTAAGTTTAGCATTTCTTACTGAAAGGGAAGTTGAGGCCAGAGTGGTTCAGGGACAGAACTGGTCCGGGGCTGAGCCACATTGCTGCCTTCACAATTACCGAATGACAGTTTATTGAGACTTGCCATGCCTAGCTGTGGTGGCTGGGACGGTAGGTGGAGGATAGTTTTTGCTAAGCCAAGAGACTAAGTGAAATGGAAGGCCTAACACCTGAGAGGTTTTATGACCAACGCTGCCAGATGTGAAGGGGAGTTTTAAGAGAATTCGTAAGTTCACCATTCATGCTATTTAATAACCAGTTGAATTAAAATAGCGTTTGTCACCGATACATTGTCCACAGAGTACGAGAGATGAGCTGACGGCAAGATCCACATAGTTCTTGGTCTTATAATGAAAGAACTTTTAAAAAACCTTGCCGCCTGCTGAGAAAAACTACTTTTTAAGTGGCAGTGATACTCATTGGCTGTTTCTATACAACTGTTATACAGTGGTTAATTGTTTAATTCATTCATGTAATAGGAGGGCATTTGCTGGCTCCGGGATATACAGAGAGCAAGACAGATGTGAACCTTGCATTCATTGAGCCTACACTTTGCTGGAATGGACATATCTCATCCATGAGGAAAAAAAAATCGTTTGGCTGCGAATTAGAATGGAATCTGGTACTGAGAGCCATTCCCAGCTCCTAGCTCAACTGCACCATCAGTTCTTTAGGGAAACATCGATCCCAACTACAGCATTCCCTGGAGGCAGAGCCAACATGGCGCTATAGACAGAAGCACCACGCCATCCCTCCATAGCAAAGACCTGAAAAACTAAGTAAAACAGAGACAAACATCAATCCTGGAACTCCTAAGCAACAAATGAAGAGATAAAGAACTCAACCAAGCACCGAATGGAATAAGAAACTGACAGAGAACAGAGAGTGAGGAGAGTTACGAACGGAGGTCCCCTATCAGCTAATGCAGCATGGATCCACCATCTTGGACTCCTGTCAGAGACTGGTGGATAGGAAGTACGGGAAAGCAGATTCACAGGGCTCCCAGCAGGAAATAGAGTACCCAGTAACCAGCAAGAAATGCTTTCCCACCCCCAACCCTGCCTCCCCCTTTTCAGCCTTTGATTCTTGCCAGCGGGCTGATCTGCAGCTTGTCAGCGGGCCGTGACCAGTGACTGAGGCACAGGAGGCACTGGTTCTGTGTTGTGTGGATTCATCCTGCCCACACTGGCTGGCTTCTTCACTGCCATTTCTTTGTTGCTAGTGTTGCTTTTTTTGGCCTCTTTTGGTTTCTGCCCTGTCTTTCCCCTCCTCCCCCTCCTGACTCCATGTACCATTTTGCTTCTTCTTGACAGGCTGTGAAGTGCCACTCATCTGGGGAACTGCTTCCCTGGTCCTCACCGCCATGCTGGTGGGATCCCTGAGGCTTTTTAAAAATTTGTTTGTTTTCTCTTTCTTTTTTCCTTTTTATTTTTCTTCATTTCTCAGTTTCTTCTCTCTTTCTACTTACCTTCTTTTCCTGTCTCCTGAATACCTGGCACTGTGACATCTCCACCCCTTCTAGCTAGGCTGTACTGAGTGGCTTGGGAGCTGCTTACCCACTCTGTGCAGCCACATTGGTGGGATCCCTGGGGGCACTTAAAATTTTTTTTTTATTTCTTTATTTTTAGTTTTCTTTTCTCCTTTTTGTTTTTCTTCATTTCTTGGCTCTCTGCTCCAATGGAAGGTGCCCTCAGCACTTTTTTTGGCTCCTGTTTCTCTCTCCTCTCTCTCTCTCTTCTTTCCCATACCCAACCTAGCTCCACACATCACAACCTCCCTCTCCCCCTCCCCCGCCTATCCGCACCATCTGCTGAACATTACACTCCTGAGCAGCACAGGCATGACCTACTGGAACCTTCCCTGCACTGACCTGCAACTCACCTTCTCAGCCCCAGTATGTGCCACAAACAACCCATCCCAGTCACTCCAGTTCAGCTGGACCTGCCCTGCTGCACCATAGCTGAGCGACTGGCCCTGCTTATTGGACAAGGAGGTGAAAAATATCATGTCTATAGATAAGATAGGCAAACAACAAAGAACGCACAGCCTGCCTCCTCAGATACAACCAAATAAAACAAAAAAGCAGCACAAACAAAACAAACTTACGATCAATAAGTGAAGACAATAACTACTGAAAGTCCCGAAGACGGCAGACAATATCAAAACATATAAAAAAATGGGACAGGATGGTTCCAGTAGGTGTCCAAATTAAAACACCAGATGACATTCCAGTAGAAGAAAACGCACTAGAACTACCTGATAGGGAATTCAAATCTTTAATATTCAGAGCTATCCAATAGTTGAAGCAAAAAGCAGACAAAAATGAGGAAAAACTAGACAAATTCATGGAAAATACAGACCAAAAAAAGGAATAATTCAGGAAAATAATACAGGAACAAAATTCCCAAATAAATTCACAACTAGAAATCAGACAAAAACAACAATTTTAGAAACTCAGAAGATAAACAACAAGACTTCAGAAAAGGACCTTGTCAGAGAAGGGCTGAGGAGCAGGTTTGAAACTATGGAAGACAGGATCAGCAAAATTGAAGACAAACACCTAGATACAACTCTGTTTGAAGAAAAATCAGAAAAAAAAGACAAAGAAAAATGAAGAAACCCTGAGAATTATGTGGGATACAATCAAAAGCAAAAATCTGCGAGTGATAGGAGTTCCAGAACAGGGGGAGAAAACGGAAAACACAGAGAGGATCATTGAAGAACTGCTGACAGAAAACTGCCCCAATATCATGAAAAATGAAAAGCTGATCATCCAAGAGGCTCAACGAACCTCATATAGTGTAGATCTCAAAAGAAAATCACCAAAACATGTCATAATTACATTGGCTAAAACCAAAGACAAAGAAAGAATCCTGGGAGCAGCTTGAGAAAAATGAGAAGTCACATACATAGAGGAAACAATAAGACTAAGCTCTGATTACTTGGCAGAAATCATGCAGGCAAGAAGGCAATGGGATGACATATATAAAACCTTGAAAGAAAAAAATGCCAACCAAGAATAATATATCCTGTAAACCTCTCATTCAAATATGATGGTGAAATTAGGACATTTCCAGATAAACAGAAATTAAGGGAATATGTAAACACCAAACCAAACTTACAATAATTATTAAAGGCAATCCTTTGGTTTGAGAACAAATAACATCAGACAACAGCCTGAATCTAAGATGCAAGATTGCACCAGCCAGATACTAACCTAGGAAATGAACTCTCAAGGACTGTTCGAAACCAAAAGATTTACAACACAGACCCAGAGAGGTTAATCTGTAAATGACAACAACATCAGAACAATAAAAGATGGAATAAATGGTGTAGGCATAGAACCTTCTAATGGAGAGGAAGGCAAGGCGATACCAAGTAATGATAGACTGGTTCAAACCTAGGAAGATAAGGGTAAATTTCTTGGTAACCGAGAAAGAAAGTTAACAAACCTACTCATCAAAATAAAGAAGAACATAAAGTCTCAATAAAAACAAAATCTACAAAAAGTAAAGAAATGAAAAAAAATCCACAAACAAAAGGAATTCAGCACGGGACAGTAAGAGGAACAAAGAAAAGTCAGCACCACAAAAAAAGCACTACAAAATGACAGCAATAAACTCACAGCTATCAATAATTACACTAAATGTAAATGGCCTAAATGCACCCATAAAGAGACAGAGAGTGACAGAATGGATAA
>NW_004444233.1:938724-939658 GCF_000243295.1 Trichechus manatus latirostris | reverse complement strand
GATCTACATGAATGGAAAAACATACCATGCTCATGGATAGGTAGACTCAACATTGTGGAAACGACAATTCTACCCAAAGCAATCTACAAGTACAATGCAATCCCGATCTAAATATCAACAATATTCTTTAAAGAGATGGAAAAAACAATCATCAACTTTATATGGAAAGGGAAGAGGCCTCAAATAAGTAAAGCATTATTGAAGAAAAAGAATAAAGTAGGAGGACTCGAACTACCTGACCTCAGAACCTACTATACAGCTACGGTAGTCAAAACAGCCTGGTACTGGTACAATGACAGATACATTGACCAATGGGACAGAGTCGAGAACCTAGATGTAAATCCATCCACCTACGGTTACTTGATCTTCAACAAGGGCCCAAAGTCCATGAAATGAGGAAAAGAGTCTTTTTAACAAATGATGCTGGCAAAATTGGATGTCCATCTGCAAAAAAATGAAACAGGGCCCATATCTCACACCATACACAAAAACTGATTCAAAATGGATCAAAGACCTAAATATAAAACCAAAAACTATGAAGATCATAGAAGAAAAAATAGGATCAATGCTAGCAACCCTGATACACGGCGTTAACAGGATACAAACCAACTACAGCGTTCTCTTCCATGTCCCATCTTCCCTTAGCCTACACCACACAAAAGTGAATGCTCTCCTTTTTCTCCCAGTAGGTATCCAAAAGGGACAGAACAATGAGAAAGATGTAACCTCAGAGCTGGGATTTGCTTGATATGTACAAAACCTCCTTCCAGACAGGAAAAATTCAGTTTTGTTTTGCTTTTTCACTGAAGGGGAGATAGTTGGTATTAACCTTGTGGGGTCGCCATGAGTAGGAATCAACTGGATGGCACCGGATTTGGTTTGGTTTTTTATTACCCTTGTCCTGTTTAGAGACTGAAATCCTAAGTTGATCCCT
>NW_004444233.1:921508-937309 GCF_000243295.1 Trichechus manatus latirostris | reverse complement strand
GTCTGAACCTGTATTTTCCTCCTCATCCTCTCTGCCCACCTCCGTGGGGTTGGGTTGAAAAGGGATGGGGCAGGGCAGGATGTGGCAGACCTGAAAGCCTGAGTCCTCTGCCATCTCTGACTGGTGTTGGGGTCTGCCTTGAGGGGGTAGGGAAGGTAAATGGATTCTGTGGCAATCACTGCCTCAGAGCATGGAGAAATCACTTCGTGGAGCTTTTGATTAACCATTTCAGCATCCTTGGTGTAAAATAGAAGGGAGCAGGCTTAGACTTCTTGGCAATTTTGACACTTTAATTAATTTTATGCATGTATTTTTTCACCAAGCATTTATCGAATGCCTGCCATGTGCTAGAAAATGGGGCTGGACCGTGAGGACGAAGCCAAAGACACGTGCCTCCTTCCCTGAGGGCTTTTCCAGGCTAGCAGGAGAGATGTAAAGCAACAGGCATTGACACCACAGGGTGAGGCTTGCTGAAGTGGGAGAGCACAGGGGGCCGTGGAGGTCATGAGAAGGGCACCCCACTCCCAGCCTTGGGCTGGGGGCAGCTGCTCATGCAACTGTCCCTGGTTGACTCCTGCTGATTGAGTGGGATCTAACCAGGTGAAGGAGTAGGATCTAACCAGGTGAAGGTGTAAGGGGGAAGGCAAGGGGATTCCAAAGACAGCAGCCATACAAAGGCCCAGCGGTAAAAGGGAGGAAGCCATATTTGGGGCACTCCAATGTATGAATACTGCTGCAGCCTGGGGCAGGCAGGTGAGTTTGGGTTGGGGTGGAAAGGAAGAGAGACAAAGGGAGGAGTCCACAGGAATCAAGAGAGTCTCCAGGGGGTGGAAAGGATGGCTCCGCAGGCATCATCCATCCATGGTGACTGCCAAGCACAGCTTCAACCACTGGATTCACTAGCAGGAGATATGGAAGAGCAAGTCCCAGGCCCTAGGCAGCACCCCTACTCTCAGGGGGACCCAGGACCTACTCAGCAATCAGACATTAAGAAAACATGTAAATAACAAGGACAGCAAAAAGCTAGGAGGTGGAGAGTTGAGTGGAGGGGTCAGGGGTGGGTGGGTAGTCTGTGAGGGATTTTTAAGCAGTGCTCTGGCTCTTATGGGAATGCCGGCCAGGGCACCCCTTGAACTCATTTCAGCAGGAAATCCATTGGTTCCAGAGTGTAGATTCCAGATTTGTTATTTTACAGGGCTAACAACTATGTAATTATCACATGTGAGCCCCTTCAAAGGAAATGCAAACACACATCACTGAACACCCTTAGAAATTATGAGTGGGACCCACGCCAGGGTTCTGGAAGGAGCACATGACCCTCCACAGATACATCCACTCCAGTGGAGAAGGAGAGAGAGTGACGATCTGGGCCTGCACTTTACAAGGAACTGGGAGAAAAGCAGATGAAGAAGATGGCAGGGCCTCTCTCTCCCCAGCCTCCTCTGGGGTCTCTAGGTAAAGAAAGGTGGTGGGATAGGTAATAATCATGATAGTCACCATTTACAGAACGCCTGCAATGTGCCAGGCACACAGCGTCTCATTTCATCTTCACAGCGTTAAAAGCTGGTGTTAATATTCCCATTTTACAAATGGGGAAGGAGTCCCTGAGTGGTGCAAACAGTTTCACACTCAGCTGCTGATCAAAAGGTTCCTGGTTTGAGCCCACCCAGAGGCACCTCAGAAGAAAGACTTGGCAATCTGCCTCTGAAAAATCAGCCACGGAAAACTTTATGGAGCACAGTTCTGAGACTGGACTGTGTATTATTTTTCTAATGCTGCATAACAAATCACCCTGAAACTTACAGGCTAAAAACAACAATAGTCAGTTATTACCTCTTACAGTTCCTGTGGGTCAGGGATTCAGGAGCAGCTTGACTGAGTGGTTCTGGCTTGGGGTCTTTCATGATGCCAAGTCAGATATTAACCCCAAGTCAGATATAGTATTCTGAAGGCTTGACTTGGGCTGGAGGGTTCACTTCCAAGGTGGCTCACTCACACGGCTGGCAAGTTGGTATTGGCTGTTGACCAGAAGAAAAAAAAAAAAAAAAACCCAGTTGCCGTTGAGTCAATTCCAACTCATGTGACCCCATATGTGTCAGAGTAGAACTGTGTTCCATAATGTCTTCAATGGCTGATTTTTCAAAATTAGATTGCTGGGCCTTTCTTTTGAGGCTTCTCTGGGTGGGCTCAAACCAGGAACCTCGTGATTAGCAGTCAAGTGCTAAACCAGTTACACCACCCAGGGGCTCCTTGCCTGTTGAGAGGAGGCCTCAGTTCTTCTCCATGTGGGCCTTTCCTCAGGGCTGCTTGAGGGTTCTTACAACATGGCGGCTGGCTTCCCTCAGAGCAAATGAGCCAAGAGACCAAGGAGGAAGCCACAATGACGTTTATGACTTAGCTTCCGAACTCACATGCCATTACTTCTGCCATGTTCTTCTGGTCACACAAGTTAGCACAGGAGAGGATTAAGCAAGATGAGGCTCCTTGGAGGCCATTTTGAAGGCTGGCTACCACAGGCTGATTCAGAAAACTGCCCATATCCCTCCCACAGCTGCTGAATGCTGCTGGGATCAAATCCAAGTTGCCTAACTCCAATACTAAGGCTCTGATGTTAAATGTTGGGCTGGAAGGAAAGACGATATTGAGGGGTTAAGAAGAGGATTTGAAGGGGCACGACATGGTCTTGGTTAAGTTTTGGTGCCACTGGGCAGCAAAAGCCACACTGCCTGTCCTGAGGAAGCCTGGAGAGACCCTGGCGCAGCCTTGGTCTTCGCTGTACCCAGGTGCTCAGCTATCATAGCAGGCAAAGTCCTTAGGGGCCCCTCAGTACAGTGAGCTGATCTGAGGGATCCACAGGGTTTCTTAGTTCATGTAGGTGGAAGAAAGAAGTAGCCCTGCCTTTTCTCTATGCTTTACAGATGAGAGGCGTGAGAAGGGTACTATAATTCCTTGTGTGCATTTATGCCTGCTCAGCAAAGGAACCCTGGCCTTAGACCTTGAACTGAGCAACAGGGGAAGGGAGACATTGCCTTATTTAATTCTCACAACATCCTTAAGAGGTGTCATTATCTCCATTTTATAGATGAGGAAACTAAGGCACAGAGAGAGTAACTCGACCAAGGTAACTCGGGAGCCTAGGAGACAGGGAACACAGTCAACATGTAAGAGAGTGGTCCAGGCATGAGGTGACAAAGACCTGGGGTGTGGCAGAGAGAATGGAGAAGGCCGGCTAGAGGGAAAAGGTATTTGGTGGAAAGAAATGACCAGATTTGTTGCCAGATAGGGGGACAGGGTACATGGAGGATCAACAGCCCAGAGAATGGGGGTCACAAAGGCTCCGTGTCTGGCACCAGTAGGAGGAATAGCTAGATGGTCCTCTCGGGAGACAGGGCACAGGGATGTGTCCTCAGAGGACACCTTGGACCTCCGAGCCAGATTTCATTCCAGAAAGCGGTCCTTCACCCAGTACACACTGTAAGCTGCAAAATCAGGGCGTCTGCAAGGGGATCTCCTGTAGAGGGCAGAGGGCAGAGGGCTTGGAGTGGGCCTCCCAGACTCGGGAATCTTTGTGATTGTGCCACACTGGTGACATCCCTGGGCACCCTAGGTGCTGAATGGGAGTGGACCTGGCTCCTCCTGCCTTCAGAGAGTGTGGGCCACCCCAGCCCTGGCTAAGGCCTCAGGTAGGAGTTGGGGGTGGAGAGCTCAGACTCCAGCATTGGTGTGATTCCTGGCAAGCAGGATGGCGGGGGCAGGAGAGGGCAGGAAGACTAGGCCTATGGCTGGTTTGAGACTCCCTGTGGAGGTTATGCAACCTTGGTCCCTTGAGAGGCATAGAGAGGGCCTGAGGCCTTCAGCTGCAGGGGAGGTGGCTCTTTCCATAAAGGTTCTAAACTTTGGGATTTGAGATGACAGTGATGATTTCAGCAGCAGCTCCTGCCTTTGGGGTGGGCACTGTGCCAGGCCTAGGTACTGAGGTGGGGGTGTAGAGGGAGGCTAGTCCCTGTGGGCTCCTGAGGCTCTGTCGGTGGGGTGTGAACACAGTGTGTGCGTGTGTGGCGTATGCTCTGTATCTCTATTTGGTAGAAGCCTGGAAGCCCTGCATCTGCTTTGGGGGCTCCTTGCAGTGCAAGGTAGGCAAGCCCTGGGTTTTGCAGGGTCCTCACAGGGGAGGATATATGTAACCACCCACAGACCCCAGGACACCTGGGGAAAAGCACTTCTGTAGGCACCCCAGACCCATTGGACAAGGAGACCAGATATTTTGCTGTTTGATAAACTTCATAAAATAGTGGAGCTGAGTGATTTTGCTGCTGCCAGAATGGAAGTGTTCTAAGAACCCATGCCAAGAAGATAAATAAGGCCATGGCTCCAGGAGAGGAGCTGAAACAAATGTGCAGCGAGAGGTACAGCAAAGTAAAACTAGTTCTCCTGACGACCCGAGGCTCTGTGCGCGGTGAAGTGTGTGTGTGCACACGAGTGCACATGTGCGCATGTGGGAAGTGTGTGCATGTGGGTGTGTGCATATGTGTGGTGCCGTGTGTACGTGTGTGCATGTGTGTGCATACACATGCATGTGTGGTGAGGTGTGTGCCTGTGGTGAAGTGTGTGTGTGGTGACATGTGTGCACGTGTATGGTGAAGTGTGTGCATGTGCGAGTATGTGTAAGTATGTATGTGTTGGGGGAGTGTTCAACAGACACGAGGCCACACCGAGAGGCCCGGAGACGTACCCTGGGCTGTTGCCAACCCCTCTGGAGGCAGCCCTCCACACAGCAGACTTGCCTGGGATTTAGCTAGGGTTAGGCCTAGCCCTGCTTGGTACAAAGGAAAATCAGCGTTAGCCACTGTCAGAGGATTCAGGCCCCTCGGTCAGGCAGCTGGAGGGTAATTCAAACCGGAATATGTACCCTGCCAGCACAGAGAGGGCAGGAATCCCTTGGTAGTCAGGGTGACAAGCCCCTGCTGTCCAGCTGACAGATTTAGTCTGCACTGATGACAGAGGGTACAAGTTTGGCTGTCAAAAATCAGCCCTCTAGTTTGCGGCTCCAGGGGCTCCAGGCACTCCGAGGGCACGGGGATGGAACAGAATGTTAGGTCCCACGGGAGCTTAAGCATCTAGTCCAAAGGTTCTCCAAGTGTCCTGCTCCGGACAGCGGCAGGATCACCTAGGAACTAGTCCGAAATGCAAATCGTTGGGCCCCACCCTAGACCTACTGAGGCAGAAACTCAGGGGTGGAGGCCAGCATTCTCGGTTTTAACTAGTTTTCCAGGTGATTCTAATGCTCTGTCACCTTCGTTTAGAAATGAGAAAACAGGCAGAGGGAGCTTTTGCCCAGAGCACACAGCTAATTAGGACACAGCCACCTTCCTCCTCACCCATATGGATGAGCTATGGATTTTGCAAATAATATGGGGGAGGGGTTAATAAATTTTTTTCTTAGAGGCAACAGCTATGTGTTTTTATATTTTCCATTTGTAAATAAACTATTTAGATCCACAGTATCGCTGAGGCCCAAACTGTGAATTATTGGCTATAAAATCTGGGCTCTGAGAAGTGGACGTGTCAGTCTCCAGCCAGATCATATCCCCCACCTCCGGTCACAGGCACCTTCTTCCCCGGCGTGTCCCCAGTGCTCTCCTGGTAACTGCAGTAAACCAGCCCACCAGCCTCCTAGTCTCACTCTGATGGGATGTTTTCATCAATAATCCTCCCTCAGTTTGCCAGGCCAAGGGTGGAGTGGCCGGATTCATCTCGCCCACTGGCCTGAGCCGCCTTCCTGAGAAGACCTGCCTCTCCTTCTGACGCTCACAGTGGCCCAGCATGTTTCCAATATTGCATTAATGTTTTGCCAACAGAGTAATGCTTTAACGGGGCAGATTTGTTCTCAGTGTGGAAAACATGTGTGCCCTTATCAGACCTTGAGAGGGAGAATCCCCCCTGTCAAGGCGATCTGGTCACCTCTTGAGGCTCCTCCTGCCGAGCTCAGGAGAGAAGCAATTTCATAGTTTCGGTGGTGTGAGGAGGAGTGAGAGGTCCTCCAAGACTTCTGGGTGAGTAACTTCTCTAAAAGAGAAGAACCATGATAGCATGTTTACATCAACCCAAATTTCTGGGAAATTCAGACGAAATTTCTGTTGTGGCCTGAGTTTCTTAGCAAACGGGGAAGAAACCAGCTTGCTTTTGTCCGATGTAAAGAGGACCTTACTGAAGGATTTTAAATGGGAGTGGGGAAGGGTGGGAAGGGAGAAACCCACTCCCTTCCTCCTCCAAAGGCCTGGATTGAAGTGGTTGGCAAAGTGGCAGAAAGCCCAAGGAAGGACCGAGTCTCTGGCCTCTCAGTCAGACAGAGTGTTCCCTGACCTCAACCCCTGATAAACTAAGCCCCTGCCCTCCTGGGAACTTGATTTTCTTTTTTCTGAACCCAGATTTCTTTTCCTGAAATTTCTGAATCCTGCATTCTTCACCCTTGGGGAGCTGTGACACCCTGAGATGGTTTGTTTGATTCTCCAACATTCTCCTCTGCTTCCCCTTCCCAACCAGGGGTCCATAACCTGCAGTTAAATAATTAAAGTTAATTTCGTCTCGAGCATTTCACAAAGCCTTAGCGAGCACTGGAGTCGCCCTGGAGTGTTGCAAACCCAGGTTTGGAAATCTCAGATCAAGAGAACGTTGGGCAATGGATGATACAGACAAAAGAGGAGAAAAGAGAGCGAGACAGGGCTTTCTTTTTCCGCTGGGTCTCCGATTAGGCTGGAGGACTCTGGCCGTTTGAACACTGATTCAATTAAAAAATAGTTGATTCCGTTCTGCCGTACTGAGAACAGAGATGGAAAGAGACCCAGACGAAGAGAGACAGAAAAAGAGAAAGTGGCCCCAGGTTTCTTACTCAGCCGATGACACCTCCGCTCCACCGAAATAGTAGGGTTTTAGGGAAGCCCTTTTTATGAATGTGAAGTCTGCTATTTTGAGTTTGGACTCTGAGAACTTGCCTCCTGCCCAGGAAGATTTGTTTTATTAAGTGGTCCACACCTGAACGTAATTGAATCTCTTGGCGTGGGTGTGGGGGCGCGGCGGCTCCCGGCACCTCTCCCGCTCTGCTCTACGCTCCTCCCGGCGCCCCTGTTCGCTCCGCCGCGCCGCAACCTTGCACCGGCCTCCCCCACCGGCTTTGCAGACAGCGAGGCCCGGGGCACGGGTGGCAGGTGGGGGGAACATGTGGGACGAGCGGGAGTTGAGTGTGGATGTGGGGAGAGGGTGCGCCCAACGTCGCCCTTGCGCTGCCAGCCGGCTGGTGCCCGGTGCTCGCGTCCCGCCCGCTCGCCCTCGCCTGCCCGCAGGGATTGTTCGCGGCGCTGGCCGTAGGAGTCCCCTCCCCAAAAACAAATAAGACAGCGACTGAAATAGAGAAAAGCATACGAACTTTAATGTCAACATCAAATCTCTATAAAATCAGATCAAAGGCAACAGGCGCTTGGTTTCTTTCTGGATCGCTCAGCGTGCTCTTCTCTCCAGCGGAGGCCGAGGTTTTGAACACCGCAGCCCTGGGCCTGAGCCGGCCTGGGGGGCACGCGAGCGAAGCGGACGCAGTGCCGGTGACCGTGGGGCCTGGTAAATGGACAGCAGCCCGCAGATGGCCCGCCGTGTGACAAGGCCCGCCGGGGAGCCGCGCTGGAGGCGGCAGGAGGAGGAGACGCGCGAGCCGGGAGCGCGGTGTGCGGAGCCGGCGACGGCCCGGCTGCCAAGCCGCGGGCGGGCCAGTGTGGGCTCCTCGGCACCCGCCGCCGCATCTCGCGGCCGGGACTCGTCCAGGCCTCAGGCGGTGGTGAGCGGCGGGGCAACGAATTTCCGAATTCCGTAGGTTGCCGGCGCCGGGCTGCGTCAGCTCCCGCGCCTCCCCCGGGCTCCTGCTGCGAGGGCCTTGCAGTCTGCTTTCGTTTTCTCCTGCCCTTCCTGAATTCCAGTCTTTGGTAAACATTCGTGTGTGTGTGTGTGTGTGTGTGTGTGTGTGTGTGTGTGTGTGTGTGTGTGTGATTTTGCAGGACGAGATGGAACTCTTCTGTGTTTCTAGTAGAACGTGCGAATTCGACTTATTTCTAATCATAAACCTACAGTCTGTCGGAGCCTTTGAGGTTATGGCCACGAGAAATGTCAATGGAGATTAACCTTCACATCTTGGGAATAAATATGGAGAACTTCGTTAGTAGCAATATTATAGTCTCTTTCTCTCACCCCACATACAAAGAATTGTAAATTACGGACGTTCTCTTCGTGTATCAGTTTTATATGCTGTAGCATTCCATCGTTCCGAACATAAATTTCCATGTCTGCAGATCCTGCTCATAGGTGAAACCACATGTCTGTTTTGTGTGCCTGCGTGTGCTGGCACAGGTACATTGCCACGATGGAGAAACTGGCAGGACATGTCATGGTGGTGGACGTTGGGAGAAGGGTCCTCTTAGATGAGTATGTGTCTGCGTAGGTCATTTGTGTTTGAACACCTGGGGAAAAGAAATACGTAGGATTCACACTGGTCAATAAACCAGCTGAAGAGGACCTTCACCTCATAGTCTGAAATTACAGGAAATTCAGAAGCAGAAAAAGGGCAGAAAAATTAAAGAGAGGCCAAGGGGGGAAAAAAAAGTGATCATCAAGAGAGACAGAAAGAGAGGAGAGAGAGGGGTGGGGGATCGAGGAGACCATGCAGAGGCAGACACAGTGCTGAAAGGCACAAAGAGATGGAAATTCAGAAA
The DNA here is from genome assembly GCF_000243295.1 of Trichechus manatus latirostris. NCBI lineage: Eukaryota > Metazoa > Chordata > Mammalia > Sirenia > Trichechidae > Trichechus > Trichechus manatus. The sequence continues at coordinate 928,556 of NW_004444233.1, read as the reverse complement.
AAAAATTATGAGAGGGAAACAGAGAGAAAAACGGAGAGGAAGAGAGAGGTATACTGTTAGAAAAAGAAATAGAAATAGAAGGATAAGTGGAGAGAGACAGATGGAAGGAAAAAGCGTAGGTACAGAAAGATCTAGAAGAAGAAATACATCAAGAGGGATGGAGAGACAAAGAGCCGACCCAGACTGGGGGGGAGGGGGAGAGAAGATAGAAGGTCTGGAAGCCGGGAGGCTCCCCAGGGCCTGGCCGCCTCCCCAGGGCCTTGCTTCTCAGGTTTCTCCAACGCAAGGGAAATCCAGGGAAGCCTTTGTGGGCGCATTTGTTTGCTCCAGACCCGGATCTGGTGATGCCAGTTGATTTGGTTTTTAAACAGTGGGTTTGCAGCCTTCTGGGCTGGGGCGAGGGTCTGCTAGCCATCCTTAAACCTGCAGATTGGATTGAATTTCAGCCACTTTGATGGTCCCGTAATCGTCTCCCAGTTTTCTAATTTCCAAGCCCCTCCACCAGGCTCTGGGTTGAAAGGGGACTTTAAAGACGCCTTTGATAACGTCTCACGGTTACATATTTCCATAACAATTTTCTTTACCAGATCTTTATGTCTGATGCAGCCCCAGATGTTCTGGGGGAGAAAAAGGGAGACAGTCCCCTCTGTCCCAGCCTGCCAGGCACCAGGAACAGGGTAGGGAGGCAAATGCCAGTGCTGTGGGACCCAGGACTCTTTTCTAGCCTTTCTCTCCTCTTGCCACCCCTTACCGCCAGCTCTTCCTCAGCCACACTTTCTGGACCTTTCTCAGTGCCAGAGACCAGTCCTTTGTACACAGCTTTGGCACCAGAGAAGCCCTAGATGCCTCTTTTTTACCAAAACTTCTCTATTCTGTATCCCCTTCCACGCACTATGCTTGGTGACAGTTTGAGGAGCTGATAAACTACTCCATGCTAATGCTGTAGTGGGTCAAATTGATTCCAGGTGCCCCTCCTGGAGTATTTTAACAGGCCCTTCTGGAGACACAGTGTCCTTAGAAGCATCAGGAGACCTTGTCTTCCTCCTTGAGCAGTTACTGAATATCTACCTTGTGGATGCTCTGCCCTTTAGGAGTGCGTCTATATTGCTGGGGAAATGAGACCTGGATGCAAAAAACATGGGCCAAAGACTGTGTAAGTGTGAAGAAAGCAGGAGAGAGATGTAATAAAGCATTCAAAGGCAGGCAAGATGGCTTCTGGTTGTGGACATCTGGGATAGCTTCCCGGAGGAGGTCATTTGCTCTGGGTTGTGCAGGACATGCAGGATTAGAATGCCTAGAGATGGGGGAACATGGGGCACCTTGCAGGTTGTTGGGGGAGACCTTTGGGGGCAGAGGCACTTCTGATACTCCTTTCCCAGATAAGACCTGGGTAATTGTTGGAGCAACACTGAATTCAATGCACCCAGCATGTGGGAGAAAGACCTGGTGATCTGCTCCCGTAAAGATTACAGCCTAGAAAAGCCTATGGGGCAGTTCTACTCTGTCACATGGGGTTGCTACGAGTCAGAACCGACTCAATGGCACCCAACAACAACATTTGTTGAAGCGAGCCACCCAACAGGCATGTGCTCAGCAGGGGGCGTAGGAATGGAGGAGTAGATCACTGTCTTCCTCAGAACTCTTATTATAGATCATGTTCTACAGAATCCCGAAGGGTTACTCAGGGCTGCTGGGGCAAGGAAAGGGGAGGCCAAGCAGGCAGAGGCCAGCCCCCTACTCCTTCTTCAGCCAGACCAGTTCTACTTTTTATTTTACTATTTACCTTACTATTTCTACTTCACTGGGGTTCCATGTGACGTTTCCTTTGGAAGTTGAAGGCAGGCTGCTGCTTAAAAGAAAGAAAGGAAGAAAGTTCCCGACTCATAGGTGTTTGTTCGTTATGAAAAATAGATACCTAAATAATTAAATAGAAGTATGAGAGTGTGTCATGAACCAAAGACCATGATTAAGCTATAATCCAATTCTGGACACTAAATGTCAGTTTAAAAGCAAAACAAACAAAAAACCCTCAGATCTCAGGATTCCAAAGTCCCTTCTGTGCTTTACCTGTCTGTGCGCTGTGGAAATACGGCCCATCAGGCCGTGTGGGGCTGACTGAAGCCACTGCTTGTGCCCTCAACACTCAATGTTGCCAGTATTTTCTCTGGCATCATCTTCCCACATCCTGTTCTTTCCCCCAGCCCTCACCTGGTCAGGAGTGGCAGGATTCCAGCTGCCCTCAGAACACTCAGGGGTTTCATCCTAATGATACCCTAAGACCAGGCCCCTAAAATAGGAAGTCCAGTCCAGCTGAGTCCAGTCACAGTTGGAGATCCCTTCACTCCTCTTTGTTATATCCTGTGAAGTGCAATATGACAAACGCCACCAGGGGGCAGGATAGAAACGTGGGGCTCAGCTATCAGGGCCAGGGTTGATTTTGGCTTTGTCCGCAGAATGGGCTGAGAGCCCACACTAAGCGCTGCCCTGCGGGTATACTAAGATGAGCAAACGTAGTCCCTGTCTTTAAGAAGCCTACAGTCCCATGGGGACTTGGATGATACAATTCTCTATTTATTAAGTAGCCAGTGGAGTCCATAGAAGTTGTAGCTGGAGCCCCTAGCCTCTTCCAGCACCCTGCCCCCAGCAGCCTCTGCTGTGTTCCAGCTGCCCAGCCTCCACTCAGGGTCCTCACTGGCTTCTCCAGCTGCAAAGACCAACACCAGAAGAGCCTAGGCTTGGCCCTGCCACCACAAGATACTCCCAGACACACCTGGGGTGCATTGACTATTGTGGGCTCCTTATAGGTGGGACCCCTGAGGAAACAGGATGCTGGAGTGGGAGCACTCCCCCAACCTAGGCTGGGGTCTGTCCCAGGTCCCCTACCACTCCCCAGCTGACAGGCCAGCCCACTGTGTGGGGCAGGGAGAAGGTTAGTGTGTCCCCGTGTGCATGGGAGCTTGTGGTGGTGGTGTGGGAGAGGGGCAGCCAGTGTTCACAGATTGCTGAGGCACCCTCCACCTCTAGCCTGCCCTTGATCGATACTTTAGCCCCTCAATCCAAGATGTGGATTAAGCACCTACCCTACTCAGGGCCCTGTGCTCAGCACTGTGGGAGGTAGAGCAGTGAATCAGACACAGTTCACACCCTTGGGGATTCGTAGGGGTAACAAAAAAGAGCTTCCAGAAACATGCCCCAGAGGCTCCATGGGACGGGCTTGTTGGGCAAGTGGCAGGAGAGGAGGATGTGACCTGGGCTTTGAAGGATGAATAATCCATAAGCTCAGGGGTGGCAGGGGCACATCTGTCTTTCTACTGCTGAATCCCCTGTGCCCGGCAGCAGGCCTGGCACGTCACCAGTAACCAGTTGCCAGCAATAAGATTCCAACTCATGACAACCCCATGTGTGTCAGAATAGAACTGAGCTCCATAGTGTTTTCAATGGCTGATTTTTCAGAAGTACATTGCCAAGACTTTCTTCCCAGGCACCTCAGTTAGCAGCTGAGCACTTTAACCCTTTTCACCACTCAGGGACTTCACTTGCACACAGTGGGCATTTAATTAATATTTGGTGAATGAATGAAGGGATGGGGAAGGATAGAAGGTATTCAAACAAGGTGTGTGTATGTGTGATGGGACAGAGTCCTGGAGGGTGGATGTGGTGGGCTCTGATTGTCCCCTAGCCAGGGCTACCTCTAGGGTGACCAACAGTCCTTAGCACTGAAAGTCCTGCCTTCCAGGAAACCCCTCAGTCCCAGGCAGGGACAGATTACCCACTAAGCAAAGATGTAGTGAAACCCGTGTGAAACTGTGCATTGCAGATTAGTAAGTAAACGCTGTTAAGCCCGTGTGTACCATGCTTGGTTAATCTGCCCCTGGTCCCAGGCAAAAGGAGATGGCTGGTCACTCTAGCTGTTCGTCTTCTCGGGAGGGGCCATCGGTGCCTTCCTCCTAGGACCTTCCCTCCCTGGCACTCCCTCCAGCCCCCCTTTCTCTTTTTCCCTGCCCATCAGGGTCTCCTCTCAGATCTCCTGGGCCTAGCCTTGCCCCAGCCATGGCCCCCCCGGCCTGACCTTGGGGCTGCCCACTTCCCTTTCGCTCGACCATTCCTGATAAGGATACTAGAAACAGGTTTGCCCTTTCACCTCCGCATATCTTTCCGCGGAGCCTGCGGGTTGCCGCATCCTGGGTCACATCCTGCGAAGCCCTGCGCCTCCCGCAGTCAGGCTGCAGGCTGCCACCTTAAGGCCTTGGGTGGGAGAGGAGTGAGGGGACAGTTTACTTCGAAGCCTGCAGCCTTTGGGAGATGAGCCTCTCCCAGTCCTGGCTCCCAGATCCAGGAGGCAGAAGAGGTCTGGGCGCCTGCTCCCAGGACACAGAGCTGGCGGAACACGGTGGCTGAGTTGACCTATTCCTCCCCTGGATTTTGACTGACATTCTTGACGGAATTGGCCGGATGTTTCTCCTTCACAAGAGACACAGCCTCGAGCGAGACAGCTGTGCCTCCCTCAGCCCGGCTACAGCTGGAGGTGCTGAGAACCCAGGATTACACTTCCTACTTTTGGGATAACATCGCTGGGCCGAAAGGTCTCCAGAGAAGGGGTGTTGTGGTTTCTCTGGGGTCCCAAGAGGGTCCTCCAGGACTTGCATCTGAATACCTTGTCCTCACTCCTCCCCAGCTCGGCTCTCTGGTTGGGTCTGTGGTCCCCATGCGGACACTCTTATCGGACTCTGTTAGGCAGTGCTGTAAGGATCACCTAATACTCACAGACCCCTGGAGTCTGGCCTTTGCCAGGTGCTGCAACAGGCACTGAATCTTGTGGACACCCCTCCTTATTTTTGAGGAGCTCACTATCTGAGGACGTTACTGCCCAAAACTTCATCCTGTGAATTAGAGGTGTGATCAGACACAGCGATTATTTAAAGGGACATTGTAATCTTTGCGGATTTGGAAGACATTTCATGAATTTGCAGCGTTTGGGAAGATACATCATTTGTAACAGCATCAATTTTGTGGCCTTGAGGTAGTAAGAACTGTACATTCTGAGAATGTTCCCCTTTGGTGAAATCCAGTCACAACAAATACCAGAAGCAGCATTAAAGAGGGACAGTATCCACCTGTGGCCTGCAGGGGTTATGGGAGGGAAAGAGGGTGTTCCTACCCTTGATTTCGAGGTGGTTTGGGTGATTATGAGCTTTGTGCAAGCATATGAAGCACAGGGCTCATATTTTTGCTTTTGCAGTTTTTTTAGAGCCAGGCTTTAGTTACTTGAGTAGCGCCTTCATGATTAATTAACTCCGGGTGAATCAAACAGTTAAGTGCTGGACTATTAGCCAGAAGGCTGGCAGTCTGAACCTCACTCAGAGGTGCCCTGGAAGACAGGCCTGGCAATCTACTTCTGAAAGGTCACAGCCTTGAAAATCCGGTGGAGCAGTTTTACTCAATGGCAACTAACAACAACATACACATATACATGTATATGGCCACCTATGCATTGCAAAAAGAATATATGTTATATAACGTATTTTTATATATGTTTATGTATTTTACAAATACATAAAATATATTAAAATTATATGAATACGCACACACATATGTATACACGCACACATAAAAAAAAAAAAAACCTGTTGCATAGAGTCAATTCTGTTTTATAGCTACCCTATAGGACAGAATAGAACCGCCCTATAGAGTTTCTAAGGCTGTAATCTTTAAGGAAGCAGACTGCCACATCTTTCTCCCGCGGAGCAGCTGGTGAGTTTGAACCACCGACCTTTCGGTTAGCAGCTGGGCCCTTAACCACTGTGCCACCAGGGCTCCTTATATACATGCATATGTACATATTTAAATACACACATACGAATATCTTTTAAAAGAAAACTTGACATCCTTACCATAAATGGAACAACAGTAGCACTTACAATAAACAGAGGGTAACTGTAAAAATAAACAAAACGAAAACTTACCAATGTTATTTCATTGTAGCTAGAGTTGCCTATAGAATGCTTTGAGTCTAAGGCTTGCTTTCTTAATCTCGAATGTTAACAAGTGTTAGAAGGATGTTAAAGCCACATTTGCCACCTTTTTGGTGACCAGATGCAGCTATTACTTAAAGGGCATGTAGTAATTAGATATGGAAGAGAATTGGAGAGGAATGATTTTCTCGGGGTACCACCCAGGAGCACTGAGTGGTTCCCTGGTTTGTCCAGGAGGAAAATGTCACTGTTCCCTGGCCTAAAGCATCTCCTCAGTAAATTCCTGACCACGTTTCCTTGAAGCCTTCTGTCACCCGGCATCTGTTCCACTGCAGCCCCATTCTTCAGCCCCACAGGGAAAAGGGTGAGGAAGTTTCTGGAGACGAAGGGTGCTGGTCACTCCTTCTCTGGTGTTGCCCAGAATATTCCAGCCTTAATGAGGTAACCCTAGAGGAATTATTTCTACTTTCCTCGGTAAAGCTACAGGGAATTTTCCACAATGATTATGAGAACACCCCAAACATGGGAACAAGCAGGATATTGGAGCTACGCTTCCTGCTGCTGATGATTCTCAAATTACGTCTTCAGCTCTGCCCTGAGTTCTAGACTTGTACGTCCAGCTGTCCATTTGTCCTGTCCACTTGCAAGGCTAACAGACGTCTCAGACTTAACATGTCCAAACAAAGCAGAACTCTTTTTTTTAAATTGTTTTAAAAATATATAGAACACAACATTTGAAAGCACAACGCTTGATCCCCACACAAACCTGCTTCTCTCCCAGGTTTCCCCATCTCAGTTAAAGGCGCTGCCTCTCCCCAGTTGCTTAACTCAAAAAGGCCCCTTGGCTCCTTTCTTTCCCTCACGTCCCAGATCCAGTCCACCTATGAGTCCTTCTGGCTCCACCTTCAAAATATATCCAGAACCAACTACTTCTCTCCACCCCTGCTGCCACCATCCTTGTCCATGTCTCTGCGGTCTGTCGCTTGGACTACCGCAAATGCCTCCTAGCCTGCCTCCCTGCTTCTTCCCATTATTCTATGCACTGAAGCAAGAGCATTTTTTTTTATTGTGATAAA
>NW_004444233.1:918050-919375 GCF_000243295.1 Trichechus manatus latirostris | reverse complement strand
ATTATTTATTTTATTTGTTGATTTATTTGCTGATTGTCTCTTACATGAGAATGTAAATTCACGAGGACATGGACTGTGTCGATCTAATTCACTGCCTTATTTCCACTGTCTGGAACAGCCTTGAAAGCTATTGGCATTCAATAAAATAGTTGAATAATGAATGAATAAGCAAATATAGAGCCTTTGAATAATAAGTTTGTATAAGAAAACAATATTATACAATGTAATCTGTACTATAAAATTGGATTTTATGCTTTATTTTTTTACTTGAAGTCATTTAATCCATTTTTATATATCAGTATAAAAATGGCAGCTGAGCCTTGGAATAATAATAACAATGAATACCACTTACTGAGCAATTACTACTGGCCAAACACAGTTTGACAGGCTTTACATGTATTAGGCATTCCTGTGGGGTGCAATCAGTTAATGGGCTCGACGGCTAACTGAAAAGTTGGAGGTTCAAGTCCACCCAAGAAAGGGCTGGAGATTAATGGATGAAAAATCAGCCATTGAAAACCTTTTGGAGCACAGTTCTATTCTGACACACAGGGAGTCACCATGAGCTGGAGTCAACTCGACCATAACTGGTTTATATTTAATTGTATTAATTCACTTAATCTTCATAAAAACTCTTTGAGATAAATACAGTCATAATCCTCATTTCAGAGATGAAGAAACTGAGGCACAGTGAGTTTAAGTAACTTGTTCAAAGTCACACAGATACCAAGAGGTAAGCTGGAATTCAGATCCATGAAGTGTGATCACTGAGTTCATGAGTTTAGTCAGACTATTCTGCCTCTACTTACTTTTTCACTGAGGATGGCGTGGGTGGTGACCATGATGCAGGCGGTGGCGGCAGCACTGGTAGTGGCGGCCATGTGGGTTGTGGAATCGGTGTGGGTGGTGTGGACGGACCTGGTGGTGCACCATCCCTAAGTGTACAGCTTAATGAACTTCTTTGTATGCTCCACCCAGATCTGGAACTAGAACTTGACCAGCGCCCCACAGGCCTCCTTCTGCCCCTCTCAGTCCAGTCTTCCCACAGTGACCCCTATTCTAACCTCTATCACTATCAGTTGATTTGGGGCAGGACTGTCTCTTTTTTTAATCTCTTCTATTTAAAAAGTAGAAATATGTTTCTTTTGTCTGTTCTCTAATGCCTTTGCTTTATGATGAAATGAAGAAAAAAAAAACAAAAACCAAAATGAAACAAACCTGTGCTTGATTCCAACTCATGGGGACCCTATAGGACAGAGTAGAACTGCCCCATAGGGCTTCCAAGGCTGTAATCTTTACGGAAGAAGACTGCCACATCTTTCTTC
>NW_004444233.1:911697-917430 GCF_000243295.1 Trichechus manatus latirostris | reverse complement strand
CCTGCTCTTCCTCTGGCCTTCCTTTTCTTCCTGCCTGGGACTGGGGCTAGGATGGGCCACTCCAGGATTAAAGCTATGGGGATGTCACAGTCCAGGACTGAGGGTCTTTGTCTGTGGGGAGGGGTGCAGTTAGGCAGAGGGAGAAACCCACGGACGTTTCTTTGCTAGCAGGGCCCTGTCTTCTATAAGCACTGCCCTGGAGAGCCCAGAGTGCTATGCTGCGTGGCCCTGGTAATTCCATCCCCCAACCTCCCAACACACACACACACACACACACACACACACACACTCACACTCTCTCTCTTCCTAGGAGAGAACCAAGGGGGGCAGGCAGTAGCAGTTGGGGGAATCCCAATTCTCAGTAACTGGATCCCCGCCCCCTCCTATCACGCACCACCAGCCCCTTCCTTGGTTTCTCCCCAGGTCTTTGAAATGCTCAGGAGCACCTGGGGGCCAAGGCATATTTCTGTTTTGAGGAATATGGCACAGAAGATAAAAAGGGCTGTAGCACAGACACATGGTGGTTTGCAGAGCGGGCTGCCTAGGCCCCGGTGGGACAGAACGGGCAGGGAAAAGCCTGCGAGGAGGGGGGGCAGGCTCTGCTCCCAGATTAAAGCTGGTGGGGGAACCCCTATAATGTGCATATGGCCAGAGAAAGGTGAGGCAGCCCTGGCTTTGTTCCTAGAGGGTCTGGAGAGGGGTGACAGCCTTGGGAGTGGGTTGTGAAGGGAGTCCGTGACCCTCGCTTGGTGCGGCCTCTTCCCCTCTATCTCACCCCACGCAGCCAGGCTGGCCACAAGCTCCAAGGTTCCCCAGCCTTTTGGGGAGAATCCAGGAGGGACAGAGCTGGACGGGGACTCAGGGGCACAGCCTTACATGGCCAGAATCCCCTGCCCCAGCCCTGTCTGGAGCTTGCTCAGAACTTACCGACTTCACAGTCCCTGGCCTCCCCACTCCCAGTGCCCTTCCCCGGGTGTCAGCAGCAATTTCCTGGCAGGCCTGGTGACAGGAGCCCGAGTCAGCCCCGGGGAAACCCAACTCCGTGGTGTTCCCAGAGGGTGTCCCTTGGAGTCTGGGGAATGGGGCTGAGACTGTGCAGAACTGAGTGGTCCGAGGGGGCAAGGGGGACTGCCACAGCCCTGCCCACCACACCCTGTCCCAGCCACACTGAACGGAGGCAGCTCTGCCCACTCCCTTGCACCTAAGGACTCGGGCAAAGACATCTCTTTCCTGCTTCACAATAGGACTAAGGCTGGAAAAAGTCACCAATACCTGCGTGGACAGTGCCCTGCTTCTGGACAGGCACAAACCCTCCCTCCTCACAGAGGCGTGAGGGCCCTGATTTAGAGAGGGGCAGAATGGGCTCAGCCCCTTTCCTCCCCATTGTAATCCAGCTCCAGCATTCAGAGAAATGTCTTCATCCCAGGCCTCACCAATGGTGTCTGGTTTTACCTTTTTGCTGGGTCTATGCGGGGCACCTACCTTCTGTTAGCCTGGGTCTCCTCTCTCTTCTGTATCCCTCTCAGGGTCAGCAGGGCTACTTTCCAAGGTCCTTGAGGGCGGTAACTGACCACATTCATGTTTGCTCTGCCCCACTTCCATCCACTCCCCAGTGCCTTTCTTTCCTTTTCCATATATGTGCCCTCTGCAAGATGCTGGGCTCTCTCTGTTCTTGGAGCAACCATAGTGCAGTGAGGAATCAGTACAATTCAATAGAGCAGCACAATACTGTACAATACAGTGTAAGAGAGGAAGATAAAGGCTGTAATGGAGAAAATGCTGGCTTTGAGGCCAAGCATTTACCCTGTAACAATGGGCCAAGAGCTTGGGAGATTTGTCAAAGGCATACTTAACAGTATGCACAAAAGAGAATATTTTATTTAGTGTGATTCCCTCCAAACAGGCTTGAATGCAGTAGACACATATGACTATCTATATTTTAAATTATATAATGCAGCATATAAGTATTCACTATATGTATCAGGGCCCTCAGCACAGAGTAGATATCAAGTGGTCCCAGGCCTGGAGGGCTGGGGGATTTGTTCAAAGGCTTGGGACAATCGGGCAAATGGCCATTTGTAGATGCAGATGAGGTAGTCTTTGGAGCAAGCCCTTGGTTTGGGCCTAAGTCCATGCTAATGTCCCATTTAGCTTTCTTGGGTTTGGCAGACCCTTTATTGTTGTATTGTTAGATTGTTGTTAGAAATTCTCTAGGCTGGAAAAAGGGCATCCTTACCTCCTCTCTTAAGAAAGCTTCTGCCTGGAGCACAGCTGTGTGCTCTGTGCTTGAGACTGGCCTGGTCCCTGTTTCCAGGGAGCTCAGAGTCTCTCTTTCTTGAGCTCTAGAATGCTACCACTGGAATTCATCAGAGGGCCCCTTGTAGTCCTGGTCCCCTCCTTTTGCAGAAGAGGAAACTGCGGCTGAAGATGCAGTCATTTGCTCAGGACTGCCAAGCCATTTGAGGTTTTAGACCGCAGATCTCCCACTCCAAGTTCCTGCTCACCCCAATTGCCCATCTGTGATAAGCATTTGTTAAGTACTTATAGCCTGCAGAGAGTCCCCGGTGGTGCAAACGGTTAACGTGCTTGGCTGCTAACTGTAAGGTTGGAGGTTCAAGTCCAGAAGGACCTTGGAAGAAAGGACTGGTGATCTACATCCAAAAAAATCAGCCATTGAAAACTTTATGGAGCACAGTTCTCTGACACACACACATGGAGTTGCCATGAGTTGGAGTCAACTCCATGGCAATGGGTTCTGGTAGCCTGCAGAGCCCTGAGCTGTTCCCCAGGCTGGGTAAGGATGTCTCCCAATAAAATAATACAGTTACTTCCAAACTCATGGATGTTATGGGCCAATTAAAAATGGATATTAATTGAAGGAATGAACATAGGTTTGACAATTTCTGTTTTGCAAAGAACAGACTTACCAGAAGTCCTACTTTTATCTTGTTTCTTAACAAGAAAGAACATTTTAAACCAGAGAAGGGACAATATCATTTCAAATTTTAAAACTGACTAAATGTAACCATACAGAGAATTCACTACCGATTTTTCTCCATCACCTAAGACTGGACCAAAACCATCGTGTGGCCCTGAATTAGAAGACCAGATCTTTGCTAAGGAGCCTAGCTTTTGTCTAAGGGAGGTGGAAGGGGGTAAGGGTGGGGCTGGCCCAGAACATCAGCCCTCAGTTCCCTGCAGGAAAGGGCAGCTCAAAGTCTTGGAGTCAGGTTGGAGAATGGGCTAAGCCAATCCAGGCTCCTCTCCTAGAGGCCTCTGGGAATGCTGCCTCAATTTTCTGTCAGCATTGTTTCTGTCTGGCTGCTTTGACCTGGGAACTAGTCTGAGGCTGTTTGATCCCTGGGTGGGGCACTGGCCAGAGGGCCTGAGCCTTGGGCACTTGTATCAGCTTCTTCTCTCATTGACTGTGTGGCCTTGGACTAGTCCCTGGGCCTCTTTGGGCCTCTTTCCTTGCCTCACAGGGCTAATGTCAGTGTGGCCACTCAAGTGTACAGTTATATGGCCACAGGGGCTTCTCTTTAAGAAGTTACTAAATGTCGAGGATCCCAGAGCAACTAGACTGTGTCCTATTACTCCATCTTCCAGCTGCAGAGGGGAAGTGGCCTCCGGGGTCCCATAGAAAAGTGGCGGAGTTGACACTGGGACCCAGGTTCCTGGCTGTCATTTCAGGCCCCTTCCTCAACACCCGACAGTCTTCAGGTCATCATCAAACCTGAGATCTGCCCAGGGATGTCATTTTTCTCCAGCCTCCTGTCCTATGAGGGCTTCGTCCCCTCAGTGTGACACCTCCCATTTTCCACGGGGTTCTGCATGTTCAATGTAATGTCAGCACCTGCTCCCTCAGGTGCTGGCACATCTGGGCACGAAGTCTAAGCCCAGAACTCGGGCTCTGCCAGAAGCGTCTCCGAGACTGGGTGAGGGAGACCGTTGTTGACCCTCCCTCACCTCCTTCCCATTGTCCCACATTCAAAAGGCCAGGAGGAAGCCCCTCCTATGGAGAAATAACTCCCTCTTTGGGCCTTCTGCAGTCTCCCACCATCTCCTCCCCCTTGTCACTCCAGGATAGGGATTGTGGGCCGCCCTGGCTCCTCTGGACTCTCAGGGAAAACCTCTGTCTTTCCCTCCCTCTTCCCTCAGCCCCAACCCTCCAACCCCCGGTCCTCTCCCCTCAGCGCTTATCTGCCCCAGCATCTGACCTGCAGATGCACTTCCTGCTCAGCGTGCTCCTGACCCCAGGACGGCATCACCGCCCAGCCCGCCTGCCCTGGGGCCAGCTCCAGCCTGCTTGCCTTCCCTTTAAAAGCCCCCATGTCTTGAAGCTGATTAAAACAAACACAGTTCATATTTTTGTTCTTAATCCAATTCTGCTCTGGGCTAGGGTCGGGGAGGGGAGATAGGATGACAGAAGCACATTCCTCACCGTGCCAGTGGGAGAGCCAGCGCCAGGCACCCGCCAAGAAGTCCTCAGTGACCAGGGGTCCAAGCAGGGTGCTGGTCAACAATCGTGGCTGGGCCTCTCCCTGGGGGAAGATTCGACTGCTGATCCTGGGGGGCAGTGAAGAGGAGCAGTGGGGTCCCGAGGAAAGGCGAGTTTTCCAGGGCCTTCCCAGAAGGGAGTCCAGAGGCCCTTCTGGGAGCAGCCAGCTGAGGGGAGGGCTCCCAATAGAAGCCTTTATTCTCTCCAGTCTGGAAACAAGACAGGATCCTCTTGTCTCAGCTGACCCCTTCCCGTGACATCCCTCCTTAACACTTGGCCTTGGAGTTCCCCAGGACACGCAGGCCCAGAAACATGCTGTGGCTGCCTCTGAGAACCCAGCAGGCCCAGAAACATGCTGTGGCTGCCTCTGAGAACCCATTACCGTCTGAACCAGAGGTCGTGCCTCCATCATCCTGAATTTCCCAAAGACCACGCACTGTAGAGTGTGGGGAGAGGGAAATGGAGTGATGGTGTATAGAGTCTGGCGGTCAAGGTCCTGGTGCGGGTCATGCTGGGCCACTTACTGTTTGTGTGACTGTGGGCAAGTTGTTTAATCTATTTGAACCTCAGTTTCATCATCTATAAAATGGGGATAGTAGTAGTACCTATTTTATAGGATTATTGTTAAGATTTGCTTGCTTGGAACACAAATACCAAGAGTAGTACCTGGCACTATATTATATACTATACTAACTAAATATGCTTTTATATATATATATATATATATGTACACGTACACACATATAAATATATATAATACATTTACATATATAAATATATACATATACCTACGTACATCTATGTATATATACCAACTGCTGTCAAGTTGATTCTGACGACCTCATGTGTGTCAGAGTAGAACTGTGCTCCATAGGGTTTCCAATGGTTGGTTTTTCAGAAGTAGCTCACCAGGCCTTTCTTCCAAGGTGCCTCTTGGTGGACTTGAACTGCCAATCTTTCAGTTAGCAGCTGAGCATGCTATTTGTACTGCCCAGGGACTCTACAGTGTATATTCTGGCACTATACTATATACTGCTACTACAGGAAGTCTTGATTATTATTGTTATTATTGAAGGCAGATGGAGGAAATCCTAGACCTGCCATGTAATAGCTGTGTGGTTTTAAGCAAATCATGCCTATTCTCTGACCCTCGGTTTTGGCACCTGTAAAATGGGAACAAATCCAACCTCAGAGAATGGTTGTGAGGCTTAAATAGAATAAACATGAAAGCGCCT
>NW_004444233.1:909037-910743 GCF_000243295.1 Trichechus manatus latirostris | reverse complement strand
CTCCTTCCCTGCCCCATGGTCACTTGCCTTGGGCTGTGAGGATTCCCCACACCACAGCTAGAAACCACAGTGCATCAGCAGGGCAGGGGGAGGGAGACTGGAAATGGCCCGTAGAAGTCTTGGGCTCCCCATAAACACAGAGCAGGGCTTTGAAAGCCCAAAGCATTTTTATGTGCTAGTTAAAGGGCTTTCCTGCTGTGTGACCAGGATTTACAGGGAGGGTGAGTGGGCGAATGGGGTGAGGTGAGGCCAAGCGCTGCCTCCACCTACTGACACTCCCTGGGTTTTTTGGCCTGAGAGGAGACAGCAACTCTTGGCTGTCTCACTCCATTTACCAAGCACGGACTGTGCGGCTCCTCGTTGATGTTTTGAGGTCTTGAACCAGTCCTCTGGAGCGGTGTTGATGATCAGGGCTGTGAAACATTCCAGGCCAGCAGCATCCACAGCCAGGGGGAAGGAGGCCCTCTAGACAGAGGGAAAGCTCTCAAGAGGCAGACACTAGGCTTATTTTTGTTGGTTGCCATTGAATTGATTCTGACTCACAGCAACCCCATGTGTGCAGAGTAGAACTGCTCCACAGGGTTTTCAAGGCTGTGACCTTTCAGAAGCAGATCTTCAGGCTTGTCTTCCAAGGTGCCTCTGGGTGGGTTTCAAAGCACTTAACTGTTTGTGCCACCCATCAGTGTGGTTTTTAACATGACCCATGGGACATACGATATCCCACTGACTTTTTCTGGCTCTCAGGTTTCTTGGGACTCTACTTCTCCTGCTAAAAGTATTTACTGCCCTCCAGTGGGGGCTAGTGTACTGGTGAAAGGCAACAGAAACATTCATTGAGGCAAAATGGCTAGCAAAAATGGCAAAATTTGAGGTAGTGCATCTAGGAAATGTGATTGGGTAAAAATTTTGTCTTTTTTGGCTTTTGTACAGCTAGATAAGCCTTGTAAGCAGATTTATGGTTTCCTTGTGATACTTAGGAAACCCTGGTGGCATAGTGGTTAGGTGCTACAGCTGCTAACCCAAAGGTCGGCAGTTCAAATCCACCAGGCACTCCTTGGAAACTCTATGGGCCAGTTCTATTCTGTCCTATAGGGTCGCTGTAAGTCAGAATTGACTTGACAGCAATTGGGTTTTTTTGTGTGTGTGTGATAGTTAGGGAGCCCTGATGGATTGTGTGTGTGTGTGTGTGTGTGTGTGTGTGTGTGTGTCACAATAAATCCTGTCACCCATCACCAGTGGAATAGATGACACCCACCAATCCTGGTGCCTGAGAACCCCCAAGGTTTGTGGGATCATGTATTCCCAAACAATATTTCTTGAAATCCGTATTACCAACAAAAATTTAAACACACTCCATGACTTAGCATGCTTCCATTAATGAAAACACGTGGTATATTAAAAAAAAAGGCAGAAAATAATAGGATCTTGAAATGGTTAAACATGTAGGAGCAGGAAATGGTCCCAGGTGGCACAAATGGTCTGCACTCATCTACTAACCTAAAGGTTGGCTGTTTGGAACCACCCAGCAGTGCCATGGAAGAAAGCCCTGGTGATCTGCTTCCATAAAGATTACCGCCAAGAAAATCCTATTCTCTAGTTCATTTAATTCTGCTCTAATTCTTATTATTTCCTTTCTTCTGGCACCTGAGGGCTTCTTTTGCTGCTCTCTTTCTACTTGATCCAGTTGTAGGGTTAATGTTTTGATT
>NW_004444233.1:905519-906859 GCF_000243295.1 Trichechus manatus latirostris | reverse complement strand
TGTAGGCACAGGCATCTGACAGCCAAGAAAATCCTATGTAGCTCAGTTCTACTCTGTAATACATGGGGTTGCCATGAGTCAGAATTAACTTGACTACAACAGGTTTTTTTGTTTTCGTTTTTTGCAGAGGGTGGGGGTTTGGTGGTGGTTCAGGAGCAAGAAGATCCAAATGGCTTCATTAGGAGCAATTGTTCCATGGCCAGTCTTACCCATGCTCTATGTCTGATGCAAGTACCATGGGATCATGGGGAGAGAACAGACTATCTGCCCTCATCTCTACTCTTTAAGTTAGGGATGCCTATCAATCAACCTGCCTTCCCCTGACACCTTGTGTGAATGCATTGTCCACGAATTTAAACTTAAAAACAAAAAACTCTCACAAAATCAGTGTTATTCCAGCCCACTCTCCCTCTTGGAATATAAGAAGTACACGTTTGCTTTTCTCTCTAGGAGAGGTGGACTCAGCAAACCTGAGCTGAGTTGGACCTTCCCTGTCCCGTATGGAAGAGGCTAGTTGCTCTCACCTGGTCTTCCACAGCATTCTGTGCTTACATCACTACAGTGCCTATCACAGGGTCATTTAAAGACCTTCTAGACTGTGAGCTCGGTGCCTGTTGAATAAAGCTGAAGGGAGGAACCAACGTTCACCGACAACCTCTGGTGCCAGGTGTTACACTGGTGATTCACTTACATCGACCCATTTCATCCTTCCAGCACCCTGCACAAGGGATACTAGTATCTTCTCTATTTTGTAGTTAAGGAGAGAGAGAACTAGCATTTGCCAAGCCTTCCGTTTTTATCAGTCCCTGCGTGGCACAAACGATTAAGTGCAAAAGGTTGGCAGTTCAAATCCACCCAGAGGCACCTTGGAAGAAAGGCTTGGTGATCTGCTTCCAAAAGTTTGCAGCTTTGAAAACCCTGTGGAGCACACACAGGGTGGCCATTAGTCAGAGTCCACTTGACACCTTTATCAGGACTTCTCTAGAAACAGCACATGCCCTCCCGACCTCCCAGCTAGGTAATATCACCCCCAATTTATAAATGAGGAAATTGAGGTCCATGGAAGTGTAGTAACTTGGGGAAAGTCCAGCTGGACAGTGCCCGCCTAGAGCTCTTTCCCTGCCCCTTTGTTTCATTAGAGCTGTGTTGTTGGCAACCCCGCGTGTTGCAGAGTAGAGCTGCTCCACAGGGTTTCAAGGCTGTGACCTTTCAAGAGCAGATCGCTAGGCCTGTCTTCCGGGGAGCCTTTGGTTGTTTTCAAATCACCAACCTTTTGGCTAGTAGTTGCGCTCTTAACCATTTGTGCCAGGGACTCCTTCACTAGGGCTGTTGTTGTTGTT
>NW_004444233.1:902708-904566 GCF_000243295.1 Trichechus manatus latirostris | reverse complement strand
ACTGCACTGGCCCCCACATGACCCTTGTCCCCGGCCTGCTGGCCCTAGGGCCCATGGCGACCTCAGACCTCTGGCAGTCTTTCCTGAGGCTGCACCTCCCCCGTGCTCCTCTGCGACCCAGTTGAGTTTCTCCAGGTCTGGCCAACCAAACACTGCCATGTGGGGGAGAATTACATTTCCTGTATATGTGTCAAAATATCTGAGCGGATGTGAAATAGATCAGACATGTATAAAAATAAACTTTACTGGGTGACTGACTACTCCTCTCCAGGGGGAACCGGTGATTCTTGCTTCATCTGGGGCCCAGAAACTTGGCTTGGGCCTTGGAGACCACTCCCCACACCTGGCTCCCCCACGGCTGGTCTGCCTCACTTCCATGGGCCTTGGGGCCAGCTTTTGTCCCTGAAGGCATCGCCTCAGGGGTCCATGGGGGCAGAAACCCCTCCCCAATAGGCCTGAAATGACCAAGTTACCTTTCTGGGATCCAGTTTCTTCATGAGGTAATAGGATTTGTTCTTTCCGTTTCCTTTTCTTTTTGATAATTTATGATTCTACAACTCAGGGGTCTCCGGTCTGGGTGACAGCAGGACTCCTGATCACCTCTTCCATTGATCAAAACATGATCTTTGCATCTCATTTGCCTTTTTTCCCATTGCTTTAGTTAAGCCCTGGTGGACAAGAGCATGGGGTCTTTCTGTCCAGCCACCCCTGCCTGAGTTCACTAAGAAGGCTCATCAATGTTATCTTGTCCAGACCCCTGCTTCCAGCTATTTCTACGTCTGACTTGGTTCAGTTAAACAGGGCTTATTCCTGTTATTGCTGATGGTTCACAAGAAGCAGCACCCCCAGTCTCATAACAGAAATGTCTCCTTAAATGTTATCTTTCCACACTCAGGCCTACCCCCACCCTGCATGTCTTCGAAGGGAGGTGGGGAGGGGATGCATAGCGGCTTTTGTGCTGATTGGGAGGTTCCTGCATCGACTGCTATGTGACCCTTGAGGCAGGTTGGGTAGAAGAGTCCCATCTGCTAACCCATGTGATTCCCACCATATCCCATTTTTGGGCCACTGTTTCTAGTCTGGCAAAACAAACAAACAACAACAACAAAAAAAAACCAGGCTGGTTTCGATTTCTGCCTTTGCCCAGCCAAGGGGCCAGAGGGTCCCAGGGCTGAAAACCCCGATGCCCAGCACACAGGCTTCATCAGGACTCGGAGGCTGGGGACTGTTTTCCGTTTCCCCACAGCTGTCTGGGCTGAAGGCTTCCTCTTTCCATCTGGGCTCGGAACTGGCAGGGAGGGAGCCAAGGATCACCTCATATGCCTCTCCCACCCTGCTTCCTGGGCCCAGGGCCATCGCTGCAGACACACCGCTCCCCACAGAGACTGGCATCTGACGGGCAGCTGCCGTCCCACCAGGCAGCTGGTATCCAGAGCTCAGGCGGCAGGCCTGGCCCTCAGCCACCATTCAGCCAGACCCTCCCATCACCTGGCTGCCTGCCCACTACCCCCCAGGCCTCTTTTGAGCACCCTGTGTCGAGGCCAATTGCAACCGGCATAGACAGCCTCAAGCCGCCCGTTACTGACTGAGGTCCTGGCTCTGCTGGGTGGGAAGTGAGAGAGGCAAGAAGAGTGGGACAAGGAGGGCACTTGTGTTGCTGAGGATGGGGAGGAAGGCACTTGGAGCCATTCCAGGGAAGGCAACTTTCCCAGACGAGATCGGGCGCGTTCAGGGTGGTATGGCCGTAGACAGAAGGCAACTTTCCCAAAGAAGAACTTTTGCTGAAAGCAATCCAACAAAATCTATACAAACTTTCTCTACTGTCAAACATAATTTGAGAGGAAGGTGGAGAGTTGAA
>NW_004444233.1:898713-901065 GCF_000243295.1 Trichechus manatus latirostris | reverse complement strand
TCACAATGTATTATTTTATTTTTAAAATAATGTTATAAAGTAGGATGTGATAGATAATGAGATCAGGAATGTTGTTTTGTCAGGGCCTAGAACAGGCCTGCCACATAATTGGGTTCCAATAAATATTTGTTGAATAAGTGAATGCAGGATAATCTAACTTTTGAAAAAGGTATGTATATATTTGAATTCATAGAAAAAAAACCTGGAGGGATATATAATATTACATCCAGGTATGGAATTGGGGTGTTTGAACTTTGTCCTTTTTGTTTTCTGGATTTCCCCTGGTAAGTAAACAGTGCTTGGCTTGTGGTCGTGTAATTGGTGCTGGTCTGGAGGCCCAGCTTATCTATGCCCCTTCTAAAGGACATTGACATACTTGCATGGGGTATACTTATGCTGAAAACCGTTTGTTGTTGATCTGAAATTCAAATGTCATTGAGCATCTTGTGTTTTTATTTGATAAATCTGGCACCCCTGCCCTAGGACAGCCACTCCATCTGCTCGTCAGAGACCTGGCACTAAAAGTTAAGCCCTCAGATCCCCTCTCTTTGGAGAATGGGAACTGGGAAACTGAAGTGATCGAAGCAATGAGTAGTAGGAGCTGAAGCATAAGGTCATTTAGGACCTTGGCAGCCATGCCAGGCCATGTGGGAGCAGAGGTCACAGGAAGCCAAGGAAGCCCCATCAGCCAGGGAAGAGAACAGAGTGGCCACGTTGAGAGAAGCACAGACTCCAGAGGGAGAAACCCGAAGAGAAAAAGTGAAGGCTTTCAGAGAAGGCTTTTCAGTTTTCTTCAGAGAAAACTGAGGCTTTTCAGTTTTTCTCACAACAAGCCTCTATTCCTCAGCATATCTTGAGAGAAGCTCTATTTCTTCCAGTCCAACAAGGCCAAACTAAAATATTGGTGCTTTAGGAACGACTGCTGAGTGAACACTAAATCTTCATGCTCCTAGGGAGGACATGGGAGGCAGTATTTTGGAGAGACCAAGGGAGGGGCAGGACTAACCGTTGGCTCATGACTGCTTAGACTTTCTCCAGTTCTTTCCAGGCCAAACACCACACAACCCGCTCCTGCCAGCCTCTCATGCTCTATACTCTCTGCCTGACCATGAGCCCTGCCTGTGCTCAGACACTCAACTTTTAATTAGACAGAAGAAGAATTGATACATTCGAACTGTGGTGTTGGTGAAGAATAGTGACTTTACTGTGGGTGGCCAGAATGAACAAATCAGTCTTAGAAGCAAGGATGGTGAGACTTTGAATCTGTTGCTTTGGACACGTCATCAGAAAAGACCAATTGCCAGAAGAGGATATCATGTTTGGTAGAGGGTCAGAAAAAATGAGAGAAACCCTCAGTGAGATGGATTGACACAATTGCCAAAACAATGGACTCAAACATGTCAACAATCATGAAAATGGCAGAGAACTGGGCAACATTTCATTCTGTTATACAAAAGGTCGGCATGAGTCGGAGACAACTTGATGGCTACTAACAGCAACAACATACTGGAAGTAATGGGTTGACTTGCCTATGAATCCCAGGAGTGTTTATTAAGGGATTGACTTAATGTACAAAATGTAGTCCAGCATGATATCCTAGCAGCTGAGGAGTCAGTGCAGGGCGGAAGCTCTTGATATTGGTCACCCCGGGGATGGCTGTTAGCTGAGATTTCAGACTGCCATTCCAGCAGCTGGTCATTTGGTGTATTCATTTCCCAGGGCTGCTGTAACACAGTACCGCAAACTGGGTGACTTAAAACAACAGAAATTGATTCTCTCACAATTCTGGAGGCTAGAAGTCAGAATCCAGGATGTCAGCAGGGCCATACTCTCTCTGAAGGCTCTAGGGGAAGATCCTTCCTTGCGTCTTCTAGCTTCTGGCAGCCCCAGGGATTCCTCGGGTTGTGGCAGCATAACTCCAATCTCTGCCTCCATTGTCATGTGTCCATTTTCCCTCTGTGTCTGTGCATTTTCTCCTGTTTTTGTAAAGATGCCAGTCATATTGGATTAGGATCCACTCTACTCCAGTATGACCTCCTGTTAACTAATTATATATGCAAAGACCCCATTTCCAGGTACCACATTCACAGGTGACAGGGGTCAGGACTTCAACATATCTTTTTGGGGGACACAATTCAACCTTTAACACTTGGATGTTGATACCAGGCATGGCTGGGTTGAAAGAATTCTGATAACCTACTAAGATGAGGCAACCTCTGATTTGACTTGAGTTTTTCCATTGTTTGGTTTCCACTGGTGTCCATTGGTTGAGTATCCAATCAGCCATTAGTTGGATTATAATTTTCTCCTCCTTGCTATTGGATCCATTCTCTTCTACTGACAGGCTGCATG
>NW_004444233.1:885704-898345 GCF_000243295.1 Trichechus manatus latirostris | reverse complement strand
AAGAATCTCATCCAAGGACTGGCCTTAGCACTTGTGATGGTTAAGGTTGTGTGTCAACTTGGCTGGGCCATGATTCTCAGTGGTTTGGCAGTTATGATGTAATTTGGCAGCTATGTAATGATGTAATCACCTCCATAATGAGATCTGATATAATACAGTCCCCTCAATGATGAGATTTGCTATGAGCAGCCAATTAGTTGAAAGGGAGTTTCCTTGGGTGTGTATCCAATATATGTGGACTTTCTGGCAAAGCTCACTGGCTTTTGTTCACTCTGGATCCTGCAACTGGCTCCTGTTCATCTGACCTCCTGTTCTTGGGACTTGAGCTTGCAACTTACCTGCCAGTTTTGGGATTTGTTGGCCTCCACAGCCTGTGAGCCAGAGGCCTGCTGTCTGACCTGCCAATCTTGGGTTCACCAGCCACTGCAGCTACCTATGTGTGTCAGGAGAAGCCTCCAGCCTGACCCACAGACTTGGGACTTCCAGCCTGTACAACCACGTGAGCCATTTCCTTTATATAAACCTCTCTCTCTCTCTGTCTCTCTCTCTATATATATATACTTCACTGGCTTTACTTCTCTAGAGAACCCAGCCTAAGACAGCACTCCTAGGCCTATAGTCAGGCTAAAAGGCTGATGCAAGCTGCTTTGTTGAAGGACCAGCCTTTGCATCTCTCTAGGAGCATCAAGGGGCCCCTTTGGTCCTGCTGAATTAATCTTTAGAATCACCACAGGCTTCTCCATCCAGATCCAGCTATGGACTTCAAGACCAACAAAAGGAGGAAGTGTTCAGGGCAGGGCTCTGAGGCACCTCCTCTGTCCTCAATTTTAATGCAGCATCTTTTATTTTCACTGCATGGTGGGGGTTTCCTGCCACTCTGGCTGATATCACAGATCTTCAAGGTAACAGTCACCCATGGATGGAGGGGAGCATTTATCAAAGCTGTTCCCAGGGAGGCACCTGTCAATGCCATGTCCTCTAGGGCCCCGCTGGCCTCAGCTGGGCCTCACTATTTCACTTGATTCAGGAAGCCTTTGCTTTTCCACTTAACCTGGCCTAGATGTGAATTAACCTTTCTTCTTGTTGTTTCATCCAAGACCAGGTTATAGAATTTTCAGGAAGCCCTTTATAAGGAAAGTAGGGAGAAATAATACCCAAGAACTAGAGGACCACATGATGAATTACAGAACACTAGTCCTGATGGAGGAGTCCCTGGGTAGCACAAAAAGTTAAGCACTCAGCTACTAACTGAAAGGTTGGCAGTTTGAATCCATCCAGAAGTGCTATGGAAGAAAGTCCTGGAAATTTACTTCCAAAAGATCACAGTCATTGAAAACTCTATGTAGCACAGTTCTACTCTGCAGCACATAGGACCACCATGAGTCAGAATTGACTTGATAGCAACTGGTTTTTTCAATCCTAATGGAACCAGAATCAGCCCCATATTGGTTCACCTGGCCTGGCTTATCAGCCCCAGCCTCAGCTACCAGAGCCTTTTAGCTCTCCCCACTCCTTGGCCCCCAAGTGCCTCCGAGTCAGTTTTCTATTTGACCCCAAAGATGCACCCCCAAGTCTCTAACACTATTTGTGCAAGTGACACCCACAGCCTTGTGGAGGACTTTCTTCGCCTGGCTTGGAAGAAGGATTTTCATAGCTAGCGCCTCCATCCTGACTGAAAGACATTGATGTACTGGGTCATTAAGGCTGGTTCTGCTCAAATCTCCCTTCCCAGAACTTCTTCTCACATCTGTCCCTTTTTCTAGGACTATGGGACTCCTCCTTTCCCTGTCTCACCTGCCCCTCTGCCCACCCATCAAGTGTGAGTCCAGTCTGAGCACTACCTCTTGTTCTTGGTAAGTCTGCAGAGCAGAGATCACTCCCCACACTCTAGTGCAGATGCCTGGCATATATTTAGTCTGTAAGGAATATGTGTGGAATGCAGGCATGGATGCACAGATGAATAAACAAGCCTGGGCCCAGTGAATTTGAGCCTCCCGGAGCCCCCAGTGCTCACTGATGGTCCCTTCTTCAAGGAGGGGTCTTGCAGAATTCCAGTCCCCGAGGGCTTGTAATATCAGTACTCCAAAGTTTAATATGTTTAGAGTCTAAGTGTACAGTCACGGTCACATAGCTACAGGCCGAAATAGAAAACCATGTCTCTTAGCGGCCAAAATTGCACAGCCCAGAGTACAGATGGGGGAAGAGACACCCAGTGCTCATTGTGGTTGAAACACCCTTAGCTGAGGGGATGTGCCACCAGCCAAACCAGGGCCAGGGGCTGCTCCTGAGCTCACCACAGAAGGTGTTGAGGGATGGAGGGAGGAACTCACCTCTGGGCAGCGTAACTGCTGGCTTGGAGTGTCTTGCAGTTCCCACAGCCCTGAAAGACCTCAGAGACAGTGTGGGGTAGAGTCCCTTGGCTGATTCCAAGCTTAGGTTGGCACAGTGTGTGTGTCTGTGTGTGCATGTGTCCGTGCATTGTGTGCACGTGTACGTGTGTGTGCCCATGTGCGTGTAAGAGATAGTAAGCAATAGTTGTGGGCTGCTCCTTTGGGATTCCTGTGGTTGCACACTGTAGGAATTCAGGGTGCAGTGTGTTGACCTCTGTTTGGCCCCAGAAAAGAACAGCTCTGTGAAGGTGACTGGTCCCTGCCTGTTCTGTCACTCACCCTTTAGCCTCATCTCACCACCCCCATCCCCCACTTACACCCCACTCCAACTACACCGATTCTCTCTCGCTTCCCTGATTCTCACACTCCTTGCATGTGCTGGGCCCTCAGCCAGAACGCCCTCTTGCCTTCTTCATCGGGGCGACTCCTGTTCCTCCTTCAAAACCCACCCGAAAGCCCTTCCCTGGTGAAACCTCCAGCTGGAGTCAGGGGTTCCTCCCACTTCATGGTAAAGTTTATGGGTGGTGCTAAAATGACAGGCTTATTATGTGTGTCCCACTGGGAAGTCGGGAAGGGCAGGGATGTATCTTGCTATCCTCTGTTCCTGCCTCAGCACCCGGCACACGTCTGGTGGGCACTGACGGAGCCTGGCTGCTGGAGCATGGTCTGCGAGGGAGGGCAGGGGAATGACAGGCAGTCTGTGGGAGGGGGGCTCATCTGCGGAAGAGGCTCTGGACCTGGGTTGGGGGGTGGTCCGGTCCTGAGTGTCTAGCCCCAAGGGTGAGAAGACCCCAGGCCAGCTTGGTTGATGTCTGAGGCTGGAGCCTGCCAGAGGGACCGCCAGTGACATCTAGCGGTCACAGTAGCCCACAGCCTCATGAAGTTTTCCAGAAGGTACTCTTGAGCAGGGCTGCTGAGCTAGCCCCAGCCAGTGTCTGACTTCTCCAGGGTTCCAGGACAGCAGCATTGGGTAGGATTAGGGGTTGCCTGATGCAAGGACTGAGGCCTGGAGAGATGCTGGGCCACCCGCTGTCCACAAAGGCAGAACTGCAACCTGCCTCTCCTGGGCTCCTGTGGCCCCGTGAGGTCTGCTGCTTCCTTCTGCTCCCCTCAGTCCTGCTGACCCCAGGCTCGGGCCCGCTTACCTCAGCCTCAGCTCCCCGAGGCCTGGGAGCAAGGAAGGCTTTGGGTTCCCCACTAGAGGAGCTGCAGACTCAC
Source organism: Trichechus manatus latirostris (assembly GCF_000243295.1). NCBI lineage: Eukaryota > Metazoa > Chordata > Mammalia > Sirenia > Trichechidae > Trichechus > Trichechus manatus. Next base: position 894,737 of record NW_004444233.1, on the reverse strand, counting down.
TTTCGTTCAGCTGCTGAGAGAGCCAGCACCAGTCAACGGATGTGGGGCCACAATTACTACTGAGCACCTGCTGAGTGCCAGACCCTGTGGGAGGGCAGCCCTGGGCAAGGGGCCACCTGAATTACTGCCTGTCCTCTCCTGAGTGAAGCCTGGCTGGGAACAGAGCAACCTTGAGAGACCTCTCCTCAGAAGGGCCCAGGGGCCCGGGTGACATCCACACAAGGCGGCACAGGCTGAATGGGGTCGCAGGTAATGTCTGGGCACCCGCTGGTCTTCACCTCCCTGTTGTTAGTCAGGTTCTATCCTCCAGAGCCTTGCAGAAAGCAGCCCATCATTGGCACTCAGGAATGCTGTTGGGTGTTCGACAGTGGAGTTGGCCTGTGGTGTAGACAGGGAACGTCAAGAACCACTACTTCAGACTCTCAACCCCTCCGTCAACAAACAGCTTCCTGGACTCTACTTTCTCTGCTAAGGCTTCCCGTGAACCATTAGAAGACAACAAGGAGAGGGGAACAGGAACATCGTCCCTAGAGGTGACTTCTACAGAGGTACGTACTGTGCTTTAATAAATTAATAATTTAATTAAATTGTGCACTAACACTTCCTGCTCCTCTTCTCCCCCTTTTCTTTCCTGGCACCAAAAGCCTGTTGCCGTCAGGCTGATTTCCACTCACGGCGACCCCATGTGTAACAGAATAGAACTGTGCTCCATAGAGTTTTCTTGGTTGTAATCTTTATGGAAGCAGATGGCCAGGCCTTTCTTCTGTGGTGCTGCTGGGTAGGTTCAAACAGCCAACCTTTAGTTTAGTAGACGAGTGCAAACCACTTTTGACACCCAGGGACCTTTTCCTGGCACAAGTATCCTTTTATATCATCTTCCCTGGTGCCTCTGGCCCCTGCTCCTTGTCCTAGACTTTTTCTCCTTACCCTCCTCCCCTCCGTGGTTCCTCTGACAGTCTCCCCTTTCTAAGCACCTCCTGCACTTGGCTTTCCCATGCTCCCTTCTGTCGATCTCTCTCTCTCTCTCTCTGTCCCCATGTCTCCATATCTCTCAGTGTCTCTTTGCTCTGTCTTCTCTGAGTGTCTCTGTTTCTGCCCTGCCCCGTGTGTCTCCCCCAGCCTTCTCTGCAGGGCCAGCCTGACATCATTAAAATGTAATAACTTGATAACTTGCCCGGAGAGTGAGATGGGCAGAGGTCATAAATTTTCCTTTCGATGAGTTGTTCATGAAACCCCAGGGAATGGTTATAAACTCCCCACAGCCTGCGGCCCCCTCAGCTGTCAGCAGATGTCTCTCGTTTCCTTTCTTCTCCTTGTCTGGCCATGTCTGCAGAGAACTGCTCCAGCGGGGACTGCCCCGGGGCCTGTGGGGAACCACACTTTGGGCATGCTTGTAGGTGCAGTGGGGTCTTCCCTGACCGTGTAGTTACGGCAGTTAATAAGAGCTCACATTTACATAAGCACTTTAGGCACAAATGGTTAAGCTGCAGTTCAAATCTACTCTGACGCACCTAGGGTTGCCATGAGCCAGACTGGTTTTTGTTTTTGTTTTTGATTTAAGTAAGTATATACTGAATGTCTGTTAGGGCCAGGCACTGTGCTAAGTCCTGGAGGACATGACCTGCCTCTCCTGACCCTCACAGCAGCGCTGGGAGGATGGCTGGGCAGTGATTACACTCCCATTTGACAGAAGAGGAAAATGAGACTCAAGGAACAGGCTTGCTCAAGGCCAGGGCCCCAGGCTGGCAGCTGCACACTTGGCTTGCAATTGTACAGAGTTTTGTTCTACAAGACTTCAGTGTCCCGATGCTCAAACAGTCCGTTCAGGAGTTAGCCTTAAGGGCTCCAGGTACCTGGATGCCCACAGACCTGCCCCAAAGCACCCTCCCCCACCCCTATCCCCACCTTCCCCACTCAATGCTGTGCTTCTTTCCAAATGACATTAATTGCTTTTGCAGTTGTCCACAATTGGGGTCCAAGCCCACTACTGTCCAGTGTTCTCTCTGCATATGCTCGTTCCTTTCCCCCAAGTCACAAAACCCACTCATTCCCTCTAATCTTCCCCCTTAATTATAGCAATCATTGTCTGATTGCATGCTCTGATTACACAATTACACTTTCTCATGCTAATTGCATAATTAAGACAAGCAATTACATAGGAAAAATTATGAAATTTCCAGGCTCCCAGTATGATTTCAGGGTCCAGCAAGGTGCCCTACACTGTCCTCCCTGACCAGGACAATAAGAGCTCCAGGGCCCAGGGGCAGGGTCGGGGTGGTGACCGTCTCTCTCAACTTCCCAGGACACCCCTAATTCTGCAGCTTCTGTCCTCATGGCCCACTAAAACACTGGGATGACTCTCTAGACCAGGTGGCCTGATTTGGAGAGTATGACCCAGCAAGTGTAGCCCTCAAAGTCCCTGGCACAGGGCACCTGCTTGCAAGTGGCCATTGGCCGCAGAGAGCTGTGGCTCTGACTTGCTTCTAGAAGTCCAGGCCCAAAGTGTCTTCCCCAGTGGCTTCCAGTGGTCAGCAGCCAGCTGGGTAGACAGGTCTGAAGAGGAGAGGCTGGAGGTAGGCGGCTTTTCCTCATCTTCCTCTATGCTCAGAACTCTGGCTCCTGCCCCTTTCCTCAGAAGTCCCAGAGTCTGGGAGAAAGATTGCAGGCGGCCCCCTCTTCCCCATCTCACCTTCCTTTTGTCTTTTGCAGGAGACCTGACAAAAACCTCAGCCTTCCAGGAAGCCTTCTGGATTAGTTCGGCTCTGGGTATCTCCCAAAGTAAATCCCCAATCCTGTCCGTTCAACGGCTTGTCCACCACCGGATTTTCCCCTTCAGAGGCTGGGAGCTCCCAGACAGCCCAGGAGAAACCTCATCCATCCCTCCACTCCCTGCCGTCATGGAGTCCACGTGTCCCACACACTCTGTAGGTACATTTGCAAATTCTGTCTTATTTTAAATGTACCAAGGGAGTTGGCTCTGTAAAGAAATGTTATAGAAAATCCTTTGGTAAAGACAGGGATCACTTTCTGATTTACTTTTTATGTAATTTTGGATTTTCATCTCTCCAGGGGAGGAGGTGGGATGAGGGGGAGGGCTGCAGGCAGGTTGATTATCTCCCCACAGCCTGCAGTCCTGGACCCTGCGTCCTCCTGAATGGCCCAACATTTCTACATTTTGTCTTCTTCTTTCTACAGGCATGTATCGAGACCTTTCATGTACCAGGCGCTGTGTGCTCGAGACAGGGATACCAAGACAGATGAGACCCAGTCTCCCCTCTCCTTTCTCCTAGTCCTGCATTTTCTTTCCTGGACCTCCTTTTTCCTCTCCTCACTCCCTTCCTCCTCCCACAATGCCTCGCTGCCTTCCCTGAAGTTCCGCTCTGGAATGAGCCCCCCTGCAGCATTGTGGCATCACAGTGCATTGGCCAATGGCTGCCCACCTGGACCAAGCCCTTGGCTCCAGGGACTCTCTATTGACAGGGAGATACCAACCTCTCCTGCAGGGTTCTTAATCCTCAGGGCAGCTCCTGAGCATGGGTCCCTCTTGATTCCACTCCTGGCCCAATGTTCCTCACGGTCAAGCTACTCCTGGGCCACAGATGCCACCTGGAGGTGTCTGGGAAAGAGAGTGTGGCCATGCTGAAGAAGCTGGTGTCCAAGCGGCTGCAGATACCTGAAGAGCAGCAGCACCTGCTCTTCCGTGGCCAGCTCATGGACGATGACAAGTGCCTCTCTGACTACTGCAGTGGGCCCCATGCCTCCATCAATGTCGTCATTCGGCCCCTGGAGAAGGCAGCGGAGAAGGCGCGCCAGGCCAAGCCTGGCCCCTCACCCCAGCCCCTGTGGCACCAGCTGGGCCAGGTCCTGGCCAAGCACTTTGAGCCGCGGGACGCCAAGGCAGTGTTGCGGCTGCTGAGGCAGGAGCATGAGCAGCGTCTGCAGAGGGTGAGCCTGGAGGCCCTGGAGCAGCTGGCGCGCTACCTCCTGACTGAGGAACCTCGGGTGGAGCCAGCCAGAGAGACGGAGCCCGGGGTCCTGGCCTCGGAGGGGCCCACTGTGCATGAAGGAGGAGGAAAAGGCTGATCAATAAATCTGCCCGCCCCACCCTTTGCTAGCTCAAATTCTCCCAGCCTCGTCCTTATGTTTTTCCCACTAGTTCCTGCTCATATAGACACATCCTCTCCCCTTTTCTGGACTCTCAGAGCAGCTGGTGGTGTTTTGGACACCTCTGTCCTTTTTTGGGCCTGAGGTACCTCCCTCCCAAAGGCAGAATGATTTCACCCCAATCGCCACCCCTAAAAGGGGTTCTGGCCTCCCTGTCGGCAGCCCCAAGGAGACCATCTTAGACTACATTTCCTCTGGTGCTGGCAGCATCGCCCCAGCATGCCTGGCACTCCCACAGACTGTCAGCACATCCCACTGCCAGGCCTAGTCTCCAAGGCTTTAGACAGACCCTCTTTCCCACCCCCACCAGCCAAGAGAAAGGGACTGTTGGGTGGCTGCCCCATGCCCTCTGGGTGAGGCTCTCTGCCCTCTGCCTGCTTGTGCTCCTACAGCCTACGGGACAGGACAGCAGAGGTCAGGCTGAAAGAAGAGCCCCACTGCGTGTCAGGCCTGGAGCTGGCCCCTGGGGATACAGCTGGAGCTCTCAGGGAGACAGGATGCAAAGGAAACAGGCTGAGACAGAGCAGAGTTTGCACAGTCACACACTCCCCCTTCTGCCAGTGTGAGCAGAGCCCCACAGCCCCACGTCTGACCAATCAATAGGTGTCACTGAGCCCCCTTTACCTGCCCAGCATGGTCCAAGTCTCCCTGAGAGAAAAAAATGTTACCAGTCGGGATCCTTGCTATCATCATTTAGCCTAGATAGAGGGACGAGGCATAAATGTGAAAAGTAAAATAGTAACATACAACTAGAGCACAGCCTGTGTGACTAAGTGCCCAGCGGCAGCCACAGCCTCGCAGAGCTCCTGGCTCAGGATGAAGGGGTCGGTCCCTCTGGAGACCGAGGGGGAAGCCAAGCCTTTTTCTCTGTTCTTGGTGTGAAGAGAGCGGCCTTTGCCAAGGGCTGAAGTGCCCCCACACTCTGTGTATGGGGAGGGGAGGGGAGGGACAGCTTGCTAAGAGCCATGCCCCACCCTCCCTTCATCCCTGAAGTCCCTGAGGTGCTGTTATTGTAGTAGACGTGGTCCTGGGTGTTGGGGATGGAGAAAAGGAGGCGGGAGAGTAACAGCAAGGCTTGCGTCCCTGGGAAGCATTCTGTCCCGGGCTTGTGGAACCTGGTGCCTTGGATTCCAACCCTCACTCCGCCATTATGTCGCTGTGTGACCTTGGATAACTCATTTCCCCTGTGTGAAGCTCGGGGTTTCCACCTGTTAAATGGGGAATAATTCTAATAGTATCTATTTAGCTCATAGGTGTTTGCGAAGGTTAAACATGAAGGCTGTACAATTGGGAGTGATGTCTCCCAGGGTTAGGGTCATTGGAGTCAGTGGCAGTGGCAAATACAGAACCCAGAAACCATGTCTCTGGCTCTGTGAGCCTGCTTAGAGGATGTCCCTGCCTTAGAGCAAGAGACGCCCCTCATTCCAGCTTATGGCCCGTCTCCTTTACCAATGCCCCATCCCCTGCTAGCCAAGAGAAGCAAAATGTTGGGGGGCTCTGAGGACATGAATGTCCTCCCCGGAGCACCGTGGACTCAGCTCAGGTGGCTGCAGCCAGCACCTACAGGTTGGGGATGCAAGCTCAAACCCACTCCTTGGCTCCACTCTGGGTCTTGGTCTTGCTCTCCTCCTCCTCCCCTCCACCCTCAGCAGGGGAGGTCTCTTGATGGTTCGTTCTGTGAGCATGTTTGTGCTGGGGTGGTGCCATTTGCCAGGGCGGACAAGCCTATTATCTATGCTTGAGAGGAATTAATAGCCCATTTCCCAGGAAATCTGAGTGATAAAAATAAGTGGGCCTTTTTATTCCTTTTGCTGAGAGACAGTGGCATGAAGGACAGCAGAAGTGTTTGTTTTCTCTCTAGTTAGTGGGAGTGTCAGGGCTGGCTGAGATGAAGGCCACGGTACGCAGCCACCTCCATGGCTTCTGTCATCAATGCTGCAGAGGAGGGTGACTCCAGTCCCACACTGGGAAGGAAGGATATTGACCAGCCCTCTACACCTGTGTATGCCCCCCCACTACTGACTTCACCCTTCCCAAGGGCCCTTCTGCTATTGTCCCGCACCCCAAAGCTAAGCCAAGGCAAGAATTCACTATCATCCTTTAGTGAGAGTTTGGATCCATTCATTACTTCTTCCAGAGATAGCTTTACTCAGTGCTGTGTTTCTCATTGTGGAGTGACAGGCTTTGTTCCTGAATGGCTGAATTTACAGGTATCAGTGAACAGCAGGTGGGGGGGATACTGAGAGGCTGGGAGCAGGAGCAGCCGCTAGGGCTGCAGTGATGGGGTAGAATCCTATCTTATGCGGGAACCCCTAGTTCTTGGGCTGCCTGCCACAGAGACCCTTTACTGTGCCCAGTTTCACTGTTTCACCCTATTTCAAATTTACACCCATGCCAGCAAGCCAGCTGAGGGCTCCCTGTGCCCTCCCTGCTGTCATTACTTGAGACATGGTGAGAGTTGTGGTGGCTCCCCCTTTCTAAACTGCAGCCCGGGGCAGACAGCCCTTCTCCTGAAGTCTCCCACAGCATCCCTCCTACAGGTAACAACTTTGCTCAGCTAGGAGGATCTCAGGACAGCCACCACATCTAGGTATCCAGCTTTGTGTTGCTACCCAAGGGAAATTGTTTTCTCGCTCTAGCTCTTTCCTGGTCCGTCTGCACCCCTCCGTCCCCTGGCCTCTGGTAAAAGAGACTTTCTGATGCAAACAGACACAGCACCCTGGTTCATATGCTGCTTATTTCATCAGTCCTTTATTCTTTGATCAATAAACATTTATGATCTTCTTACTATGCACTCCAGGCTTTGTGCTAAGGATTTAAGCTTATAGATGAGGAGCCCTGTCTCTGCTTGAAGGCAGCTTAGAAAGAAGCACGCCCCCTGCTGTCCTGAGCAACATAGTGCAGCAAAGGGGCACCGGGAAGCCCCTAACATCTAGCTGCAGTCCTATTTGAGAGGTGGTGATGTGTTGGCGCTTTTAGCCATATTCCTGAATGATAGAGTAGAGAATGGTCTGTCAGGATCAAAATTCTTACGGATGTTGAAGAAGGAGGGAGCTTACAACGTTCAGAGCCCCCAAAAATCCTGGGTGTCTGATTTTAGAAGCAAGCTCCAGATTTCTCCACCCACTCCACCCCAGCACCCCTTCCCCAGCCTCTTTGTTCAGGAGTAAGTGAGATTTTAGTCATCATATAAACCTGCTAGCTATTTTGAACTGAGGAAGAGGGGCATATAGTGATCTTGGATAGAAGGAAGTGGAAAGCAAGGATGTGCTTCCCTAGAAAAGTGACAGATTCAAACTGAGATGCCTGGGAGAAGACATGGGGACACCCATATTGAGATGTGCACCGGCTGGGATGGGCAGGGCTCTGGGCATCTATCTACATGTGTCCAAGGAAGTTCAATTAGGGGGAAGAGGGGTGAGCATAGATTGTCAGCTTCTATTTCTCTATCTTCAACTTAACCAGCTTGAACAGAACTTTGCTTTCACTAAATGAAAAAAAAAAAAAGAAAAAAGTCAGCGTGGAAAAGGTCATAACAAATGGAGTAAGCTCTACTGGACTTGGCTATAAGACTGTTGAATTCCTCATACTTTGGGGTGGCCCTGTTAGTGGAAGAATCACCAAATGTGGAAGCCCAAAACTACTCAGGCTAGGTCTTCATCATGATCAATTTGACAAAAACCCCTGGTGTGAAATGGAATGATGAGACTGACCCCTGAACAGGGTACACTTTGACAGCCAGAGATCCAGGGGTGGAAAGCCCCATGGGTAGGCCTGTGTCCCAGTCTCAGCTCTACCGTTAGCTAATGGTGTGGCCTTGGGCAAGGCACTTCATATCTCTGGACCAGAGACCCCTCATTTGCAAAATAGAAGCCGAGTGGGCTGGACTTGAACTCTAGGTGCCTTCCGATGGCCAGGTTGTGTGATGGCATGAAGTCAAAAACAAGAGCTGCTTTAACTCTCAGCAATGGAACTGGCTCACAAGACACATTGTGTGGCCATGAACAACACGTTGGGGATGGAATTTACTGACGATAGTGAAATTAACAGGATGGATCGCTACAAAAGAGCATGTACATTATGAATACATTTTTGTAAAGAAATATGAAGCTTAAAATCATTCAAAAAGCTGTAGATATTGTTTAGGGGTACATGCATGGGAAAATATTAAGAAACTTTTGGGGGAAAGGGAAGTGCAATCAAGGAGAGATTCACAGAGACTTCAATTATAAAGTTTATTATTTCAGGGGTGGGTACATGGGTACATGGCACAGATGGTTTGTGCTCATTTACTAACTGAAAGATTGGCAGTTCAAACCTCCCCACCCCATACAGTGGCACTGTGGAAGAAGGGCCTGGCGATATGCTTCTGTAAAGATTACAGCCAAGAAATCCCTATGGAGCAGTTCTGCTCTAACACATGGGGTTGCCATGAGTCGGAATCACCTCAATGCCAATGAGTTTTTTTTTTTTTTTTTTTGGTTTGACAAGGGTGTTAGTTTTCTATTGCTGCGTAACAAATGACTACAAACTCAGCAGGTTAAAACAATTACTGGTTTAAAACTACATACATTTATTATCTCACAGTTTTAGTGGCACAGCTTAGATGAGTCCTCTGCTTAGGGTCTCATAAGGCTGCAATCATGATGTTGGCCAGGAAAAGATATGAACAGACACTTCGCCAAAGAAGACATTCAGGCAGCTAACAGACACAAGAAGAAATGCTCATGATTATTAGCCATTAGAGAAATGCAAATCAAAACTACAGTGAGATACCATGTCACCCCAGCAAGGCTAGCATTAATCCAAAAAACACAAAATAATAAATGCTGGAGAGGTTATGGAGAGACTGGAACACTTATACACTGT
>NW_004444233.1:883163-884544 GCF_000243295.1 Trichechus manatus latirostris | reverse complement strand
AGATACATGAGACTAAATGGGCAGCTTCTGTCTGGAGGTGAGATGAGAAGGCAGAGAGGGTTAGGAGCTGGTTGAATGGACAAGGGAAATCAGGGATGGAAAGGAGGAGTGTGCTGTCACAGTGTAGGGAGAGCAACTAGAGTCACATAACAATGTATATATAAGTTTTTGTATGAGAGGCTAACTTGAATTGTAAACTTTCACTTAAACTACAACAATAAAAAAATAAAAGATGTTGGCCAGGTTGAGGCTCGAATGAGGAAGAATCCACTTCCAAGCTCACCTAAGGTGTTGACAGAATTCATTTCTTTGCGATTGTAAGACTGAGGCCCCAGCTTCTTGATGAGTTTTGGCTGGAGACCACCTTCAGTGGTTTAACTGTGACAGTGACCTTATCTGCTCGCAGTTTCTTGCAAATAGGCTTTTCCAACATGGCCGCTTACTCCATCAAGGAGAATTTCTAGAGTAAGTCAGCTAGCAAGTCTTATACAATGTCATGATGGGAATGGCATCCATCAACTTTGCTATACTCTGTTGATTAGAACCATGGCCTGACTGTTAGTTTGTTATACTGTGGTGGCTGGGGTGCTCTGATGCTGGAAGCTATGCCACTGGTATTGCAGTAGGCTCACCCAAGGTAGGCAAGTTTCAGAGCTTCCAGACTAAGACAAACTAGGAAGAAAACTGTGGTGATCTACTTCTGAAAATTAGCCAGTGAAAACCCTCTGGATCACGAAAGACTATTGTCTGATATAGTGCTGGAAGATGAGCCCCGTAGGTTGGAAGGCACTCAAAATACACAGTGGCTAGAACAATGGACTTGAGCGTACCAACGACTAGGAAGATGGTACAAGACCAGGCAAGGTTTTGTTCTGTTGTACATGGAGACCCCATGAGTCAGAGCCAACTTGACAGCAACTAATAATGACAACATTGGTTAGAAGCAAGTCAAAGTCCCTGTCCGCACTCAAGGGGAGGGGATTCCACAAAGGGACAATCATGGGGGTCACCTTAGAGTCTGTCCTCCACAGTGGGTGTTCTTTATGTCATTTCATCGTTTTGTATGTGTGAAATAATTGATGATAAGCCAATTAAAGTGTATGGTCAGCCCATGAGCTGTAAGGGCACAATGGAGGAGTGGTCACTCCCAGCTGAGTGTCAGGGAAGCTTCACTGAGAATGTAGCATTTGAGGTGGTGAAGAATAGGAAGAAGGGACAGTTTAGGGACATCTGAGGGACTTTGCCTAACACCCACCCATTAAAACCCATTGCTGTCGAGTCAATTCCGACTCACAGCAATCCTATAGCACAGAGTAGAACATCCCCAGAGGGCTTCCAAGGCTGTAATCTTTACAGAAGCAGACTGCCACATTTTTTCCCC
>NW_004444233.1:879636-881273 GCF_000243295.1 Trichechus manatus latirostris | reverse complement strand
AGTGCCTACTGTGGCTGCTTAGGGTGAGCATACTGCTGCTCAAGGGGTGCTGGGTCCCTGCACTTCCACCCCCGGCTCTGCCCCTGGCCCAGCTCTAGACACCCTCATCTCTTGGCTCAGCTCCTGGGGTCCCTCCTGGCTCCTCCCCAGGGGCTTCCTGGCTCTGCTGGGCCCCCAAGGCTGTAAATCCCCCTCTGGAAAGGACTATAACCCGAAAAGCCAAGGAGCCTCAGCCCCAGGATGGCTCCTACCTGCCTGTCCTCCTCTCCCCTCTCCCTCAGACAGCATTTCCCATTATGGTGATTTAAGGGCTCCCTTGAAGCCTTTAGCGGCTCCTCTGCCCTCATAGAAGGGTGATAAATCTGAGCTACCTACCGTCCGCTGGCTGCCTATAAACCTGTCATGGCCCACTGCAGAGGGGCCAGGGCTGCCCGCCGAGGCCTGGCTGAGTCTGCCTTGTCAGCTAGCCACCCTTGGAGAAGTCCCATCTTGGGATGTTATTTATGGGCCTCAGATCCCAGGATCAAAGCCCCTGTCCATCAGAGAGGGCAACATGGAGGCCCTTGGAGCCCCCGCTGGTCCCTCCTCAGACAACCTCAGGCCTCTGCTGCTGCTTAAACTTGAATGAAATCTGTTGGAGAAAGCTGCAGTGCTCTCAAGGTCCCTTGAGCGCCCTTCCACTTTATTTCCCTGACAATTTCAAGTGTACCCCCCCCAACACACACACGAATAAGGGACTCGAGGGGCTTTGGTGACAGAGCTGGAGGACTGGGCTTTAGGGTGGATCACGACCTTTCTTGACCCCATGGCCCGTCCCTCCAGCACAGCCTGGCTGGGAGGAGAAGCATCCAGACCCTCAGGCCCCAGGACTTTGTCTAAGCAGCCCCATAGCTGATAACCCTATGCAGGGAACTTTGAGGAGGATGCACATTCATCTTTAGCAAAGTGAGGCATCGTTCTCCAAACTCTACTTCTCTCTGTGCTGCCATCTCAGCCCCAGTTCCTCCCTCATTTGTGCTCTGAAGATGGAAACTGTGAGGAGAGGGAGGCAGAGTGAGAGAGAGAGAGCAGTGTTAGACTTGGAATCTAAAGACAGGATTGACTCTTGGCTGATGTATTCTAACTATGAGGCTTTGGGTGGGTTGTTTGAGCTCTCTGACCCTCAGTGTGCTCATCTGTACAAAGGGAATAATAATGCCCACCTTGTGCGGTAGTTAAGAGCACCCAGTGAAATCATGTATGTGAAAATGGTTTGTAAACTCTTAAGTGCTATGTAGAATTGGGGCTTATTCTTTTTTTTTTGTTTTGTTACTGTGCTTTAGGTGAAAGTTTACAGCTCAAGGTAATTTCTCATATAAAAATTTATACACATATTGTTATGTGATCCTAGTTGCAATCCCTGTAATGTGACAGCACATTCCCCCTGTCTTAGTCATCTAGGGCTGCTGTAACAGAAATACCACAAGTGGATGGCTTTAACAAAGAGAAGTTTATTTTCTCGCAGTCTAGTAGGCTACAAGTCCAAATTCAGGGCATCAGCTCCAAGGGAACGATTTCTCTCTCTGTTGGCTCTGGAGGAAGGTCCTTGAGATGCATCAGTCTTCCCTTGGTCTGCGAGCATCTCAGTGCAGGAACCT
>NW_004444233.1:858018-877760 GCF_000243295.1 Trichechus manatus latirostris | reverse complement strand
GATATTTGATGGTATTAAGCAATTAGTGTTAATTTTTAAAATGTGAGACAATAGTATTATGATTGTGTTCTAAAAAGTCATCTTTTTTTTAGGAGACACATATTTTATTGAATAAATGAGTGAATGAATGTATGTGGTTTAATTATCCTTCTCTTCTTACCATCTTTCTTACTCAGTATTTTCTGTTTAAAAAGTCATCTTTTAATAGAAAACAGCCTGGCAGTTCATCAAAAGTTAAACATACAATTACAGTATGATCCAGCAATTCTACCCCTAGGTATATTCCCAAAAGAATTAAAACAGGGGCTCAGACAGACACGTGTACACCAATGTTCATTGCAGTATTATTATTCACAGTAGCCAAAAGGTGGAAACAATTCAAGTGTCCATCAACTGATGAATGGATAAATTAAAGGTGGTATATACACAGAATGTAAAATTACTTAACCATAAAGAGAAATGAAGTCCTGATACATGCTATGATATGAATAAACCTTGAAAACGTTATGTTGAATGAAATAAGCTAGACACAAAAAGACAAATATTGTATGATTCCACTTATGTAAAATATCTAGAATAGGCAAATGCATAAACATCAAAGTTTATTATCAGTTACCAGCGGCAGATGGGAGGGGGAGATGGGGAGTTAATATTTAAAGGTTACTGAGTTTCTGTTAAGGGTGATGAAAAAGTTTGGAAGTGGATGGTGGTGATGGTAGCACAACACGGTGAACACAACCAATGTCACTATTGTACATGTAAAAGTGGTTGAACTGGCCAATGTTGTATTATACGTATTTCTCCATAATAAAAAGCTATCTTTTAGAGATACACACTGAAATCTTCATGGGTAAAATAACATGATATATTAGATTGTCTTCTGAATGATACATTGAAGGTGGTCAAGAAAAGTTTCTACAGTGGCAACTGTAGAAACTGGGTGATAGTTTATACATGTGGGTTGATCATACTACTCTATTTTTGTGTTTGCTTGAAATTTTTCATAATAAAAACATTTTAAAGATTAGCTTCTGCAGCCGCTCAGTCTGCCAAAGCCTTCCCTCCAGTGGGCACCTATTCCGGTGACCTCACATGATAATATCGGTAATGGTCTCATCCCCAGGAGCTGTGGACCACGAAGAGCCTTTCCTCTGATGCTAAGCAGCTCTCTGTTGCCTCCTAGTGCAACTCGTTCAGAAAACCAAGCCCAGATTCTCGTTTCCCTGAGGGTTTCTTACTTGGAATCTCTTCTGATACCAATTACTGTTCTTAGCTGGGGACAACAGATTCCACTCTGGCTGGTTTAAGCAGAAAGGAATTTAATAGAGGATATTAGGTAGTTTACAGAATCTTGGAGAGGGCCAAGACACTACACGGCCTGGAACAACATGAAAAAACAAAAACTGGTTGTCATCCAGTTGACTCCAGCTCAGAGTAGAACTGTGCCCCATAGGGTTTTTTTGTTTTGTTTTGTTTTTAGCCCAGCTGGCATTTTGGTAGAGATTATGTTGAATCTGTAGACCAATTTGGAGAGTATTGGCTTCCATAGGGTTTTCAATGGCTGATTTTTTTTGGAAGTAGATCATCAGACCTTTATTCCAGGGGGCCTCTGGGTAGATTCGAATCTCCAACCTTTTGGTGAACAACACAGTGTGTTAATCATGTGCAGCACCCAGGGACTCTGTAACAACGTGACCAGAAGAAATACTCGAGCATCCCACAGGACTGATCTGGTGGAAACACACTGCCCTGCTGTCCACTACCCAGGGAGAAGACCCTAGAGGCCCCCCACTGCTGACCCAGGAGATGTAATCTCCCTGGACTCAGCTACTGCCTCACATTTCTTTCTACCTCCATACCTCCTCTCCTTCTCCCCGCTTCCAAATCTCATACAGGGAGTCTCTTGGTGGAACTGGGTCACATGTGGAGCCTAGCTGCAAAGGAGTCTGGGAAATGTATTTTTAAGCTTTCCAGCATCTTAGCACAAGAAAGCCAACTGTGTCTGTGTGTCTTCATCTCTGAGAGAGTTCCTTGCTCTGTTCCTGGCTCCCAACACAGTGGCATGGCACAGGACCTAACCGTGGCACTGGATAGTCTTTTATTGTTGCCTGCCATGGTTGAGGTACTAACCTCAGGCACTGGCAAGGCAGACACTGTGCCACACACCCTTAACGTGTAACATTTACACAGGGTTCAGAGTTTACAAAGTAATCTCACATACATTTCCTCTTTTGGTCCTCTCAATAAGCTCTAAGGATTGGATATTTGAGGAGATTAAAACTCAAAGAGGTTAAGTGACTTGCCCAAGGTCACAGAGCTGGTATAGAGCAGAAACAGCATCCAAATCCTTTTCTCCCCTTCACTTCCTATCCATGTGGGTGGGATAATTTATTACAATTTCAGTTTGTGACTTGACCTTGCTTTTGTAGCCAATCATCCTTTCCCCATCCGGAGATTGCAGTCAGGCCTTTCTGCAACCCTGCCTTACATCAGAGTTCTGTGAGCAATGGCACAGAGCAGGGGTTAGAACATAGGCCCTGGAGTCAGAATGTTGGGAGCCACTTGTGAGTGGGGCTGACCTTGGACATGTTACTTAACCCTCTGACTGTTTCCTTATATTGAAGGTTGCTACCCCGGTTTGATTCCCAGCCAATGCATCTCATGCACAGCCACTACCCGCCTGTCAGTGGAGGCTTGCATGTTGCTATAATGCTGAACAGGTTTCAGAGGAGCTTCCAGACTAAGCAGGACTAGGAAGAAAGGCCTGGGGATCTTCTTCCAAAAACCAGCCAATGAAAACCCTATGGATCACAATAGTTCGATCTCTAACTGATCATGGGGATGGCGCAGGACAGGGCAGCATTTTGTTCTGTTGTACGTGGGGTCTCCATGAGTTGGGCAGCTAGCACGGATTCAAGGCAGCTGGCACCACCACCAATAACAGTACTTACCTCAGAGACTTACTGACAGAATTAAATGTGTTAGCACAAGTGAAGAGCTTAAAATATAGTAAGTGTTTGGCAAGTTTTATCATTGTTACTGCTGTTCAGGGTGGTTGGGGCAAAAGCAATGATTGCCAGGCCTTCAGAAGACCACTGTTAATACTTATCCTGGCTTTTGGTGAAGGGGTTATGCTGGATTGTCTTGCAGGAAGAAGAGGTGAGAGGGAAGTGTGGAGTAAAGCAGGCTAAGGGGAATAGTTAGGACTGGTGCCCTACACTTCCTTGTGGTGCCCCAGGACAGTGACAGGACCTTAGGGTAATGACTGCAGGTGCCCTGAGAAGGTTGAACCTCAGCAGTGTTACTTACCCCAAACTGACCCTGAAACAGAGGGCCTACCATCCTTCAGGGGTCATGAGCATTGGTCAAGGAGAGTACCTGTGTGGCTATTGTGCACTGAGACCATTGTGCACAGGCCCCTCTCTGAATGTTCTGGAATGTGAGAGACCCCAGAGTCGCTCACCTCTGATGAATGGATGAGCAAAGAGGCTCCAATAACAGCAAACTGAATTTCCCTCTAGCCTGGTAAGATGAAGGCTTGGAGCAGATAAAATCTGATTTGGAGGAAGAAATGTGACCTTATTTATACCGTATATACTGGGGAGCAAAATCCTCTACTCATAATACCTTATCTTGTTATCATCCAGAGTGAGGCTCCAGCAAATCCAAAACTGAGGCAAAGATTGCCTTGGAAATCTGGATTGCTCTTCCTTCGGTCTTTTCTGGCTTCTGATATACAGCCAGCAACCGAAACCCTCCTCTTCTCTTCCTTCTGCTCAACAAAATCCCTCCCTGGTGAGGAAGTGAGTAAGGGAGGTAAAGGTAGGTTCAAGACCCAGCTCTGCCACTGACCAGCTGTGCGTGAGGATGGTGGGATGAGAGAGATGAAAGTAAGTCCTTTCGGGGCTGTAGCTCTCGGCAAATAAAGACATTTACCCAGTGGCATTTTCATAAGCTTGAATTACTTATGTGGTAATTGGGATGGAGAGGAAGGGTAGGGCAACCTTACCTCAGTCTGCCTCACCTACAGCATTTGTGTAGCTCCTGCCATCCACTGGCTCCGTAGTAAATATAGGGTCACATTGTGGCATTTAAACAGTGGGTGAGACAGACATCATTATCCCCATTTTTCAGATAAGGAATTGGAGACGCAGAAAACATAACTGACTTTCCCAAGATCGCTCAGCTAATAAGTGGCAGAATCAAGATCTCACTGACCCCACAGGGCCCTCCAGCCACCCAGCTGCACCGTCTGTCTTTGTTAGCTGCCTTCCTAACTGTTCCGGGCTTCCGTGTGTTAAGTGCCTCTCATGCGTGGGCTGACACTGTGCTGGAGATGAGGATCTGATAGTGAGCAAACAGATGCTTTCCCTCCCCTCATGGAGTTTCCATTCCAGGAATACCTCTCAGACGCAGGTGTGCTGGGAGGGTTAATGCTGAAGGAGGAGAGAGCTGCATCTTGGAGCTGGCTTTCCCAGCTGGACCCGGCCGCCCTGAGTGGATGCAGAAGTAGGTTTTCCAGGCCTGGAGGAAGAATGGAGCGCTCTCGGGGTGCCAGCAGGAACCCCAGTGGCAGTCCCTGAGGGTCCCCTGGGCATTGGAAATGTAATGGCATTGGAAAATGCTATCCGGAGGGAGGCACTGAAGAGGGTGGTGTACAAGGGCTCTAGGGCCTGCCTCCTTCCTCTGCAGGCTGCCTCTAGCGTCTAAGTTCTCCCACTCAGCCAGCGCCCAAGAGGACCATCCATATGCCCCCCCTCCACAGATGTGGGGAAACTGAGGCAGGCAGTCCTCTGCAGCAGCCAGAGTGACCGCTCTCTGAGTGTTCACAACACCTTGGGAAATGCAAAACTGACAAGGCGATAGTCTCTGATCTGGACTAGGTGGTAAATCGCATAGTTATCTTAGGAGTAAAACTTTTTTCCGTCAGTTTATTATTCTGGCTGTCTACACAAATCAACGACTGGCTACTTCCTGGTTTTTCTCTACTTCTATGATATGTGTAGACCAGCCTCTTCCTTACTGACTTACTTAGTAAATATTATTACTGACTCAAGTAAATACTATTTGAGAACCTACCGTGTGCCCAGGCACCCACCCAGGCAAGGACCCAGCTGAAGTACTTGCTGACGACACAGGAGCCATGGCCCAGGTAGTGGAAGAAGGTAGTTGTAAATGCCAGCTATGGCCACACGGCCAGTTGTAGAAATGACGACTATATATCTTCCTTATTTTGATATAAATATGTTTGTATATATACTTGCATATGTGTGTGTGCGTGTTCCTGGGTGGTGCAAACAGTTAACACGCTTGGCTGCTTAACAGAAAGGTTGGAGGTTTGAAGGCGCCTCAGAAGAAAGGCTTCGTGATCTACTTCTGAAACATTAACCACTGAGAACCCTATGGAGCTCAATCCTACTCTGAAATGCCTGGGGTCACCATAAGCTGGAATCGACTCACGGCAGTTGGTTCGATTTTTTTGGTATATGTATATACCATTAGACATATTTTTGTTTTCTTTCGGTCTCATTCGCTTACCCACTAACATAAGATATGTTAATATTAGTTAACTTTATATCTCAAAATTTAAGTGACAGGATATTAAAGGGGGTGTGAATCAGTAAGGAGAAGAATGAACTTAAAACAAAAGTTTCTACCCTCATTGAGCTTACACTCTAGTGGGGGAGAGAAATAATAAACAAATAAGTAAAATATATAGATATCAGTTGGTGATAAATGTAAGGAGAAAAATAAAGCAGGGAAGAGGGATAGGGAGCGTGTGCATGCACATGTGTATATGCACGTGTGCATGAGTGTGCGTGCGTGCG
The DNA here is from genome assembly GCF_000243295.1 of Trichechus manatus latirostris. Lineage (NCBI taxonomy): Eukaryota > Metazoa > Chordata > Mammalia > Sirenia > Trichechidae > Trichechus > Trichechus manatus. The sequence continues at coordinate 871,932 of NW_004444233.1, read as the reverse complement.
TGTGTGTGTGTGTGTGTGTGTGTGTATGATTTCAAATAGGGTGGCCAGGGAAGGCCTCCCTAGAAGGTGACATTTAAACAGTGACCTGAAGGAAGCAGGGAGTGAGCTGTGAGGCTATTTTGAGAGAGCAGGTGCAAAGGCCCTGAGGTGGGAGTGTGTGAGGAGGCCTGCTGTGACTGGACCAGGAAGAAGGAAGCAGAGTGTAGCCTGAGATTTGTTGAGAGATAACAGGGGCCATATCATGTAGGGCACTGTGGGTCATGCTAAGAACGTTGGCTTTTACCCCAAGTGAGATGGGGCACCAGGACAGGATTTTGAGGTGAAGAGGGACATGCTCTGACTTAGGGTTCCACACAAATGCCTTGGCTGTCCTGAGGCTTGAACCACACTTGGCCATCTGGATAAGGAGGAGTGTCCCACTCATCCTCCCCAGACACTCACATGGTACCAGCTGCTTCTCACCCAGCCCACCGCCGGACTGTCAGAGCCCCGAGGTCCAGGGTCAGAGAAGGGGGGTCTGGTGGCCCCTCTGCCTCCCAGCCCAGGGCTCCAGCCCTTGGTTGTATGTTTAGAACCTTTCAAAGGCTAACAAACAAACTATGTTTGATTAGATTTCATGAATGTGACCCAAGCCCTCCGTCAGTCCTGAGGTTGCAGAGATGGTCAAGGCATGACCTGTGCCCTGGAGGAGCCCTGCAGGAGGAGACAGATGTGTCCATGACACACTGAGATGCAGGGTGAGCAGGGACCATCATGGGGACGCTCAGAGGAGACAGCATTATCTCTAGAGGGGTCATAGTGCCGGGGTGGGGAGGGTGGCAATCTAGAAAATGTGGATAACACTGGAGTCAGGGTGTTAAAAAGAGAGGCTGAAAGGGTAGGCCAGGAAGAGGGAGCAATAACATGAAGAAATCACAGAGATAAGAAAGTGTGAAGTAGGTAAGAATCTCAATCTTAAACTGAGGTATGAGACAAATTGAATTTTCTTTATTTTCTAAAGTAGCTTAAATTGTCTTTCGACTCTATTGCCCCTGGGTGATAAGAATTTAAGGAGCCCTGATGGTGCAGTGGTTAAAGCAGTCAGCTGCCAACCAAAAGGTTGGTGGTTTGAACCCATCAGTTGTTCTGCAGGAGAAAGAAGTGGCAGTCTGCTTCCATAAAGATTTACAGCCTTGGAAACTCTATGGGGCAGTTGGGGGGCCCCTATCACTTTCCCTCGAACTGCTTTAATTCTCAGGAACTCACGGAGAGCCAAGGCCAGGGGTGGGGTGGGACTATCTGGCTTAGATATTGTCTAGCCCCAAAGGCCCCTGCTGGCTGTCCCAGGAAGCCCCAATCCTATCAGTGGGTCCTTGGGGGCTGGGACTCCTCTGCTCCTTTCACACCAGTCCAAGGGGATGCTAGGGCCTCTCAGCTGGTGGACAGTCTGGTTTCTGATAACCACATGCTGGAGAGGATTCCGGGGCCCTCCCTGATATGGATAACCACATGCTGGAGAGGATTCCGGGGCCCTCCCTGATATGGATAGCCTGTGGAGCAGGCGCTAAGCCACCCACCAGCTCTGGACCTCAGTCCCTCCTATATTAGCCAATCTAGTCGCCGTCGAGCCAACTCCGACTCATGGCGACCCAATGTGTGTCAAAGCAGAACTGTGCTCCACAGGCTTTTCGATGGCTGATTTTTCAGAAGTAGATCACCAGGTCTTTCTTTCGAGGTGCCTCTGGGTGGACCTGAACCTCCAACCTTTTGGTTAGCAGCCAAGCGCATCAGAACTCCACCTGTATTAGAGGGGGTAACTAGTAAGTATTGTGGCGTTGAGTGGGTGGAAACAATGATGGGAAGCTTAGCGCCGTCAAGGACCTTGGCCCTCACACCGAGGCAGTAGTCCTGGGCTCTCTAGGCCTTCGGGTGTGGTTTGGGACGTTGTACCCCCACCATACTGTGGCTGGGCCAGAGATACCCTGGGCAGGGGTAGGGGTGTGGAAGGGGGGTACTGGATCAGCTGTGAAAAATTTCCTCCAACCCCCTTCGTCCACCACTCAGTTCTCAAAGCACTGGCTGTTCCCAGGGATGGGGCGGGGGGGGGGGGGGGGTGCGGATGTCCTGGCCAAAGGAACCCCTGAATGGGGAGTCGAGGACCCCTGAGATCTCTCAGCAAATATTCTGGAGGCTCACGGGGGGTGGAAGGGAGAGAACATTCATACATTTGGAAGCAGCTAAAACGCCAGGATTTATGTTCTTTCCCCCGCTCCCCACATCTCTGGCTGGGGAGGGCGACTCATTTTTCACGGTGCCGCGTGACTTTCCAGACTGTATTTTCAGCCTCAGTTTGACGTCAGGCTCCCTCTCAGTCCCTGGGGATGGGCTTCGTACATTTCCAGGCTATCGGGGCGGAGCCTCCGCACTCCGCATTGTCTCTCTTGCCCTCCCGCTTCCAGCTCTGGCCTCCAGGGGTAGCAGTGGGCGGGGCTCCCTGGGAGGGCAGGTGGCTGGGGAAACGAGCGGGGGAGTTGAGAGAGTCAGCTGGAGAGAAGTCCAGAGGAGCTGATCCCCGCTGCATGGGGATGTCCTGTGTGGGGTGTGTGTGTGCGACATGACGGGGAAGAGGGTCAGGACACAGAATGGGAGGTGGGGACCAGGAAATGAGAGGAGCGAACCAGCTGGCTGAGATATGTGGAGGGTGCGTGTGCCCCTAGCTAGACTGCTTATCTGAAGACACTTCCCTGGAACAGCCTAGAAAGAAGGGAGGGAATATAAGAAAGTGGGGAGGGATGGGGGGTGAGGAACATTGGGGGAAAGATGGAAAGGTCCAGGGGGTAGGGCAGAGGCAGAAGAATGGAATGATAACACAGTCACTTGGACAGTTCAACACTTTCTGTCAATTTATCTCAAAATGACTTGGCTGTGGGTATTGTTCTCATTTTATAGACAGAGAAAAACTGTGCAGAAAGACTGTTCTTGGTTCACAGTGGCTAGAACTCAGCCCAGCTCTGCCCTCAACTCTTGTTTCAGAGTTGAAGGGGCAAGATCTGCTCTCAGAGCTGCAGCTAGCATACCTGAGCCACCATCAAATAGTGGCTTTAAAACAATGACCACACCTTGTGTTTTTGGGTGTTTCTATCCGCCTCCCACCTTTGAGCCTAGACCAGGGCTCTGTCTGTGCCAGGCACCCCAGATATGGTCAAGACACTTCAATTCTAGTTTCTATCCTAATACCTACTCTCTGCTGTGTGACTCTAGGAGACTCTCTTAACCTCTCTGGGCCTTGGTTGTCTTATTTTTTGTACCTCATAAATACAGCATGTCTTGAACTGAGCTCATCTTCTCTCCAGCCCGCTACACTTGGAGTCCAGAACTCCATGATGCTCATCATCCCAAAATCTCTCTCCAGTTAACATCACCCTCATCTATCCCAAGCTAGAAACCCACAGGTCCTTCTTCACCTCTCCCTCATCCTTGCCCACATCCAATCAACCACCATACTTTGTTGATTGTGCCTCCCAAACACCCCAGGAATCATTGCCCCCCTCTGTGTCCCCACAGCCACAGCCACTGCCCCCAGCCCCATCCTCTTGGCCCTAGCTTGTGCAGTAGCTAACTAACCGGACTCCTTGCTGCCCACCTCACCCCACTCCAGCTTGTCTTCTGGCTTAAAATCCTGCGAAGTCTCCCGTTCACCCATGCAGTAAGTCCAGTACCTACCTCACTAGGCAACGGAGGGGAGTAAGTGGGATAATGGACATGAAGCACTATACACCATGCCCAGTGTTTAGTAGATGCTAGAAAGTGCTAGCTCTTTTTCTTACCAGCTCCTCTTGCCGCTTTCAAAAGTATCAAACGATCGGAAAATGTGTCACTGTGAAACAACCCCATTCCTGAGCCTCCCTTCTCACTTCTCTACTCACCCCACTATCCCAAACTTCATGCTAGGGGCTGGGGCTTTAAAAAGAGTTTCTGTCACCCAATAGCCACTGCAAGGCCTGGGTTCAGGTTCTCATAGCTCCCCAAGGGTGGCAGTATTGTGCAGTGGTTAAGCACTTGGGCTTTGACTCAGATTCCAGTTCTGCCACTAACTAGCTGTGTGACCTGAGGCAAGCCACTTAACCTTTCTGTGCTGTAGTTTCCTCATCTGTAAAATGGGAATGATATTAGATACTACACCTCGTAGGCTTTTTATGAGATTTTATACACATAAAATACGTAGAACAGTGTCTGGCAAAAAAAACAAGTGTTTGATAAATATTAGCTTTTGTAATTACTGCATGGAATATAATAATAACCTCCTAAATGGTCTCCCTGCTTCCAGTTTTTTCGCTTCTAATACATTTTCCACTCAATGTCAAGAAGGCCTTTCACTCCACACAGGGTTGCCAGATAAAATACATGATGCTCAGTTCAAATTCAAATTTGACTGGATGTCTGATATTTTTACTGGTTAAACCTGGCAACTCTACTCCATGCTTAAATTTTTCCATGGTTCTCTATTCCCTTCAAATTAAAATCTGAGCACTTAGCCTGCCATTCAAGCTCTCTGTGATCCAAGCCCCTGACTCTCCATTTACTCTCTCGCCTCCCTTTTTCTTACCACCCCAGCCCCTGCAGCTTATGCTCCAGCCACCTCCAACTGCTTTCTTGGAATCCCAGAGAATGAATCTTAGCATTTTGGAGCTAAGAAGAACCATTTGCCACATTTTCAGATGAGGAAATTGGGGCCCAGAGAGGTTAAGAACCTGTCCAAAGTCACCCAGCCAGTAGGTGAAGCCCATGTCTCCCAGGCCTGTGTTCTTATCAGGACCTCAAACCTTACTTCTGAAACACAGAAAGCCACACGCAGGCCAAAGGAAGATGCTCTTGAAGCAACAAGGATATTAGGTTTAAAATCCCCAGGTTCAGGCGGAGCAGCCATGTGCTTATCATTTTTGGGGGAGTGGAGGAAAGGCCAAATCTGCTGGCCCAGACAAGTTTCCAGGGGACATCTCAGCAGGGTGTGATGCCCAAGAGGCTCTAGGGCCAGGAGAGATACCTGGAAGCACTTGGGGTTCAGGTAAGGAGATGCCCAGGGTCTAGCGGAAGTGCTTCTGTGACTCAGGACTGGGGCAAGCAAGGCCCTGCTTATAGATCTTTACTTGAGCTTTGGCCTGTGTTGGAAACTTATCTCCGCAACTCCAGGCAGCTGAGAGTGAGGGTATGTTATGCTGGGGAATCTAAAATGGGCAGAAAAATCCTGGCTGGCCAGCAGCCTTGTGGTGACCTCAGGAGCAAACGCAGAGTGGAGCCTATCACGATAGGAGTGGGGGACACCTCTCCCACAGGGCTCCAGGGGGAGGTCTCACCACTTTGCAGTCAGCCTTGGCATTAAACACGAAATGGAACAACTTTCCAGCTGGATCCCTGGGAGGCTCTGGCTCAGTTACAGCCTCTTGATGAAAATATCTCTGCACAGTGCTGAAAACTTGGTCTCAGTAATTGACTTGTATAATGTCCAAAGACTCTGTGCACATAACCAGCCCAAAGTGATGCATCATCTTTAGCAAAAAGATTTACCATGAAATCTGCAGCAGCCTCACATTTGTCTGGAGCAGAAATAGGAACGACTCTCCATGCCAGGAGTCATCCTTTGCCTTCAAAGCCAATTCCTCCATGATTGGAGGCTTTCTGGGCCCAGGTTTAGGCCTATGGCCAACTTCCTGGCCAAAGTCCTAAAGCCCCAGCATCTCCAGCTCACGAATTTTAGCCACAGGCTGCAGGGAGCAAGAGAGCTAAAGTGGAGCACTGGGTTCAGGAGCCTTGAGTTCTAGAACAGACTCTGCCACCAACTGGCTTATGACCTTGGGCAAGCCACTTAATATCCTCAAGCTTTTATATCTTCATCTGAACAATGGAATTTGTGATTCCTGCCTGAACCATCTCACAGGAGAAATGGAGGAGGAATCATCTCTCACATTTGTCACATGGTTCAGAGCTGGGGCTTGGGATCAGGCGATCTGGAGTCAAATCCCAGCTCTGCTGCTTGGTTACGTAGCATTGGGCAAGTTTCTCAACTTCTTTAAAATTAAGCTTTGGTTTTTCAAAATGGGGGTGATAACAGTATCTACTATATAGTGTTGTTGTAAGGAATAAAATGAAAGGATGTACGAGGATCCCTCAGGATGGTGCTGGTGCAGGGTATGCCCTCAGTGAAGTATTAGCTAGTGCTTTCATTGGAGTCCCTGGCTGGTACAAAAAGTTAATGTGCTTGGCTGCTAACCAAAAGGTTGGAAGTTTGAGTCTACCCAGAGGCACTTCAGAAGAAAGCCCTGGTGATCTGCTTTCCAAAAAATCAGCCATTGAAAACCCAATGGAGCACAGTTCTACTCTGACACACACGGGGTCGCCATGAGTCAGAATTGACTCAAAGGCACCTAGTTACTGGTTTAGTGCTTTCGTTGCCCATATATCAACCCTGTGCTAGGCACCGGGAGGACACAGGAAGTGTGATTGGTAATGTTTGTTGTTATGAGACAGGTGCATTACTACATGTCATGCGGCTCAATTTGACCCTCAACAACTCTAGATGAGGAAACTCAGACTTGGAGAGGTGAAGGACGTGCACAAGTTCACCCAACTAGTCAATGATAAATTCAGGCTTTAAACTCATGTCTAGCTGACTCCAGGGTCCTTGTTTTTTCTATCACATCATCTTGGCTTATAATATAGTTGGAGAGAATGAAGATGATCAGGTAAGAGGATAATTAACAGTAAAGATGCAGAATCGTGAACGTGCAACACGTACAAGCTGTAGAACCAGGAAAACTTGGGTTTACCTCCCACCTTCCCCACCCTTCAGGTGTGTGACTATGGACAAGTCACTAAACCTCTAAGCCTCGTATATGTTAGGTTCTCAGCACAGTAAATGGTGTTCCATATTACAGCTTTTGCTGTTATTGCTATTAAAGGCAGGGTGTGTTATGTGCTGAAGGACAATGCTATGGCCAGTAATAAGTGCTGGCAGAGTTTTTACCGGAGGAACATCACTGTGGGTTGGAAGTGATCAGGGAAGACAGCAGGGAGGAGGTGACATTTAAATAGGACTTTGAAGGACAAAAAGGTTTTGGATGAGTGGAGACAAGCAGGAGGACCTTCTAGGCAGAAGGGATGGTGCACAGGGAGATGCCAGAAGGGAAAACTCAAAGAGAATTCTGAGGCAGGTGATTATAGAAGCTGAAGGCTAGGAGTTGCGTCTATTCATGCACCCACTGTAACGGAAGAGAACTGCCTTTTAAAATCACTTTCTGTGTGTGCCAGACACTTTGTAAACAGTATCTCTAATTTTCATAACCACTGTTCAAGGTAGGTGACATTATCCCCTTTTACAGATAAGCAGCTGAGGCTCAGAGAGACTACATAATCTCCCCAGGGCCACACAAGTAAGTGACAGAGCCAGGACCCAGATTCAGGTCTGTCTCAGAGCCCAGCTCTTTCTGCACCACCACGCTGAATACCAACTCCTCCTAGGCCCACCCTGGATGAATCTGTGCTCCCACTCAATGCCCCCTGCTATGGACAAGGCAGTTTTTTGTTCCATTGTGCATGGGACTCAAGAGCAACTAACAACAACAACATGAGCGAGCAGAAGGGCTTATAGAAATAGGTTTGGCATTGTCTGTCTCTGGACCCCAGCAGCTTCCCATCTTGGTAAACACACAGACACACACAGAGCGTGGGTGCTCAGCTGGTTGAGAAGCACAGAGGAAGCACAGAGGAAACGTGACATTCAGATGGCTGGGCACAGCCTCCCACTTCAGAGCAAACACTCTCACCCTGAGCTGGGGAGGAAGGTGTTATGGTTAGTCCACTTGGCTGGCTAACAGATGGTGGAGTAGGGGCAGGTGGGACACTGCCTTCGGCTTCATGCCCTCACCCGGAAACTCCACCAAGGCTGCATAAGTGAAGAATGACAGCGCCTTCCTTGGTCCTGGGATCACTCTGGCTGCTACCAGGCACCAGCAGGTGATTTTACCCTCCATGGAACCTGCTGGACATCTGCCCCAAGGCCAGGTGGTGACAGAGCCCACAACTGATGCTGACAGCAGGGTAGGCCTTCCAGCCCGTTGATGATGCCTGCTTTTGTTCTCTGTCTCCTTCAGTAATAAATATTTCAACGCAAGTGTTTCTTTGCCTTCCCTGAATCCATCTCCTCCCATCCCTGGACCCTCCACTGCTGGCTCTTGGAGCCCATGTGATTGACGATATGAATCAGACCTGTGAGTGAAGCATCCTGACTCAAGGATTTGGTCAGCATTTCCTCTTCACCCGCAGCAGTCAAACCCACTCTCGCCTGACCCTGCACACCCAGTCCTGTCCCACCACCCACCTTCCCCCAAGATGGCTCCTCCCCGTCCACCTGTTAGTCCACATCCTCCTCCCCGTTCCTCCTGGAAGACTTCCCTGACTTCTCTGGTGGCCCCAGAACTTCCCCAGAGCACAGCTTGTTGGTCAATAAGATTCTTTTCTTTTGTTGTTGTTGGTAGGTGCCCTCGAGTCGATTCCAACTCATAACGACCCCACGTGACAGAGTAGAACTGCCCCACAGGGCTTACGGGAGCAGAACGTCAGGTCTTTCTCCTGTGGAGCTGCTGGGTGCTTGCCAACCTCCAATCTTTGGGTTAGCAGCCGAATGCGTAACCATTTGTACACCAGGGCTCCTTTCTCTTCTTTTATTTGCCCATATGTCCCTAAGCATGGCAGCTCTGTGAGAGCAGAGAGAGAGTTCTTTTCCTGCCTCTTCATCTCATCCTCAGCACTGAGCAAGGAAGCATGCAGGACTTGGTGATGTTTGAGGGATTCAGCTGGATGGGGGTAGAGCTGAGGCATTCTGATCAAAAAGAGATTTCCGTAGATTACCAAGGACATCCGGCTTCACTCGGCACTGTAGGACTTTGCATGATTTATTAGCCACTCTCGCCACATTCATCAGCCGAAGGGCCAAGGCTAAGTGTTGGCCCAGACTAAATGAGCTTTGTCTTCACCTCCCTTCGAGGACCTATGACTCCAGCCAGGTGGACTAACCTGGGAGCAAAGGCACCGGGAGTCCCGCTCACCAGAGTCACAGGCGCATCTCTGGGGCCCACGAAGCCTCCTGCCCAGAGCTGAGATCCAATGGCCTGGAGAGGAGCCAGCCACACACACAGCTTCGTTTTTGCCCTAATTTTGCAACCTACTTGCCATGTGACCTTGAACAAGTCACTCCACCTTCCTGAGCTTTGTTTTCTTCATCAGTACAATGAGGATGTCAGCCTAGAGGATTGTTAAAGTACGTTCCAGCTCTGAACCTTTGATTCTCTAACTCAAAGGCAAGGATGCCTACTGCCTCTCAAATAAAAATGCTCTTTCCCTGACAGCCAGCCTGGGGAGATCAATAATTCAGTCAGAGCATCCCTGCAGTAAAGCTGGAGCTTTGCAGTCTCCCTCAAGGTTGGAAACTTTATCTCTATTCATTGTTCATCCCTGTTCTCCCTCTCCTTGGCTCCCCTCCAGCCCCCCTTCACTGCCCCACCCCCAACCCAGGACCGCTGCAACCTGCCGTGAATGAAGAGCGGCTGGTCACGTGGCCCGGTCACCATGGCGACGAATCCCCGCAGCTGAGGTAGGCATCAAAGTCACATGAGAACCCCAGAAAACTGGCTAAGGTATTTATAGAAGCAGCGGCTAGTGCCTTTATAGAAACGAGTCTATATTTGGCTCTGGTACCCAAGCCTCCTGGCTGCCCCTGAGGCAAGGCAGGTTTTGAATTTAATTCTCTCCCCACTCCCACCCCCTATGCCTATCTCGGCAAATAGCCCCCTCCTCTTCCTATTATCTCCTCCTTGCACATTCCCCCGCCCCCCAACCCTCAGACAACTTTCCCAGTTCTGTTTACACTGAACAATGCTTCCTTCCAGGCTGGTTTTGGGGCCCCAGGATGTTGGGCATGTGGGCAATTTGGGACACCCTCCTTCACTCTCCTGGCCAAACAGTTAAGCACTTGGCTGCTAACTGAAAGACTGGTGGTTCAAATCCACCTAGAGGCACCTTGGAAGAAAGACCTGGTGATGTACTTCCAAAAAATCAGCCTTTGAAAACCCTGTGGAACACTTCTACTCTGACACACATGGGTTGCATGGGCCTGGATGGCAACTGGTTTGGTTTTTAGTTTTTTCTTCACCCTCCACCATGTGCAAACAGGAGGAAAGCCCTTGCTACTCTCAGTAAATGTTAGAAGACACTTATTACTCAAAGCCTTTGCCACATCTGTCTTCCTTAAAAGACAATTTGGAGGTAGCTGTAGAGGGAGGGAGTGTGTACATTTGAGCACAAGATTTGGAAGGGTCAAGCCACTCAGCCCTTCATCCGTATTATAGTCATGTTCCAGAAAAACAAGTTAATGCTAGTGGTAGCTAGCATATATTAAGCACTCAATATATGCTATCTCATTTAATCCTCACCACGCCCTATAACATAGCTACAGCTGTTATTCCCATTTTACAGATGAGGATGAGGAAGCTCAGAGTCGGAATGACAACCCAGATATGTCTGATTCCAAAATCCATGCTCTTCCCCGGTGCTTTGCAGTGCAGAGCGGCTGAGTGTGCCTGAATTGAGGGGGTAGGAGGCAGGGGTCGAGGAGAGAGCAACAGAAAGGGGGAGTTAAGATGAGCACGGAGAAATGTATTTTGTTATTTTAATGAGCAGATAATACATGCACACAGGCAAAGAAAATTTCAAGCAGAACAAAAGCATGTCCAATATAAAGTTTCCCTTCCCCGTGTTTCCCAGCTCCCATCCCCACCTCAAACAAAGAAAAAACAAAACCGATTGCCATCAATTCTGATTCATGGCAACCCGTGTGTGCAGAGTAGAACTGCCGTCCACAGAGTCTTCAAGACTGTGACCTTTTGGAAGCAGATCACCAAGCCTTTCTTTCGAGGCACCTCTGGTGGATTTGAATTGACAACCTTTCTGTTAGTCGTTGAGGTCTTAGCGGTTGTACCACCCAGGGACTCCCCAGCTCCTTTAAACTCCCTACATGCACTCCCGACCTGTAAAAGAAATCACTGTGGCCAGTTTCAAGTGCTCCTCTTTCCAAAGATCCATATGCATACAGAAGCAGATACAGCTATATGAAATATCGGTAGTACAGGCCAGTGATATAAAATTCAAAAGGTATACAATGAAAAATAAATCTTCTCCCATCCTTGCCCCCGGTCACCCAGCTCCTCACCCTGGAGGCAATCACTGTGACCTGTTTTTTTATGTGTCATTCCAGAAACATTCTGTGCTTCTATGAGTTCTGTAGCATACACAAATGGTCATAGCCTCCACATATGATTCTGCATCTTTTTTCCTTTAGCAATGTATCTTGGAGACTTTTCCAAATCTGAACATATAGAACAGACTTGTTCATTTTAACAGCTGCAAAGAATTTCATTGAATGGGTGTGCCATAAATTATTTAAACAGTCCCTTGTTGACAGACATTTAAATTGTTTCCATTTTTTTCTATTAGAAACACTGCTGCAAGGAATATCTTACAACAAATGTCATTTTGCACGTGTGCAAAACGAGTATGTGTTTTCATAATTTTGATAGATATGGCTTGATTGTCAATGGACATATGTCTTTGTAATTTTGATAATAATGGCCTAATTGTCTTCTGCGGAGACTGTATGGCCTAATTACTCTTCTCCTGTCGGCAACATGTGTTATCTTTCTTTTTTCGAATTATTTGCCAACCTCATAGATAAAAAATAGTGTCTCATTACTTTTCAATTTGCATTTCTCCTATTGTGAGTGAAATTGAACATCTTTTTATATGTGTAAGATGCACTTGTATTTCATTTTCTGTGAACTTTCTATTCATATCCTTTTCTATCTTTTTCTTACTGATTTAGGAACTTTTTATATATTAAAGAGATGTCTCACTTTTTAAACAGTCATTCAGCAAGTTATTTCTGAACAGCAGCTACGTGGCAGGACTATTCTAGGCACAGTGAGACAGCTTTTGTCTAGTTGGGGGACAGATAACAAACAAATAGTTAAGTGCTTCCAATGCCAGATGATGACAAGTGATTTGGAGAACAAGAAAGCAGGATGAGGGGAAAGGTGGTGCCAGTGATTATATTATACTTGGAAAGCTCTTCCCCACCTAACATTATAACAATTTTTTTCATGTTTTCTTTTAGTACTTATATACTTTCATTAAAAAAGAAAATTATTAGGCTTTTTAAAGGATAAATTTCTGGCTTTGAGGATCCTCTCTGTTGTATGTTTGCTTTCCTAGTTCATTAATTTCTACATTGTCTTTATTATTTCCTTCCTTTTATGGGTTTATTTTGTAGTTTTTTCCCTAACTCCTTGAGATGTTTGCTTGGTTCTCTGATTTCTAATGTATCTATTTAAAGCTATAAACAGCCCTCTAAATGCTGCTTTAGATGCATTCCTGTGGCTTAATTTTTTTACATTTATTGATCTTGAAACACCTAAAATTTATATTGGTGTAAGGAATGTAGTAAGGATTCAATTTTTTTTTCAAGTGGCCAAACCAATAGCATTTGTTAAAAATCCATCTTTCCCCCACTAATTTGAAATATAATCTTGTCATATTCTAAATGCGTGTTTGTATTCAGTCTGTTTCTGGACTTTTTGTTCTGTCTCATGTATTTCTCATGACTAAAACCACACCAGTTTAAATGTTGTAGCTTTATAATATATTTTATCATCTCATAGGGCTAATTCTTCACACATGGCCATTACTCTCAATTTTCATAATTTTCCTGGTTATTCTTACTTGTTTGTTTTTGTTTTTCCATATGAACCTTAAAATCAGCCTGCCTAGCTGAAAATGAAAAATAAACAATCATTATTTTCACTGGGGTCAGGTTAAAATTATAGATTAATTTAGAGAGAATTAACGTCTTTATTATGTTTTGTTTTCGAGTCTAAGAACATGCTATTTCTTTTCTTATGTTCAAACCATTTTTGGGTCCCTCAGCAACATTTGAAAGCTTTTTTCATGTAGATTTTCCACATATCTTTTTAAGATCATTGCTAAGTATTTTCTTTCTTTTTGTTTTTGTTATTATAACTGGAGCATTTACTATTCTTTATCTTCTTATTGGTTGTGGTATATCTGAAGGTTACTGATTTATTATATATTTTCATCCAACTACATTAGTGAATTCTCTTGTTATTTGTTAAAGTTTTTTCATTGTAAATTATTTTTCAGATGCAGCTTCCAGCCTTTGGGGTGGGGGGAGAGCATGCACATTGTATTTTAAAAACCCCAGGGAAAATGGCTATTTATTGATTGAATGAGTTAATAAATGTAAGATACATCTTACTAATTACTGTTAATAGCAACAGTTATAATACTGCCTTTAGTTTACAGAGTTTTATCTCAACTAATCCTTATAATGGAGCCTTGGTAGTGCAATGGTTAAGAGCTGTGGCTGCTAACCTAAAGGTCAGCAGTTCGAATCCACTGGCTGCTCCTTGGAAACCCTATAGGGGCAATTCTACTCTGTCCTATAGGGTCTCTATGAGTCAGAATCGAATCAATGGCAACGGGTTTGGTTTTTGGCTTATAACAACTCCATGAGGTTAGAAAATAGATTATTATTTCCATATTATAGATAAAGAATCTAAAGTTCGGGGGTACTAAGTGATTTGCCAAAGGTCACCTGGCAAGGTAGTGCCAGGATCAGAACCTGAGTCTTATCTGACTATGTACATATATATCACCCTGCCTTAGCAAAAGAGAAGAAGAAGTGAATCCTTTTGTAAAGTGAGGGGTCCCTTAGAATCACTCATTCCAAAAGTCCGTTTAGAATTTTATTCTGGATATTCATACACAGGTGTGTTCAGTTTGGGGCACCCCTGCCCTGGTCAGTAGGTACTC
>NW_004444233.1:854699-857097 GCF_000243295.1 Trichechus manatus latirostris | reverse complement strand
GGTATTTTCCATATAAACTGCTGAAATGTCCATTTTTCCCCATTCTGAACTTATACAATGGATCTTTTTAAACCTAACATTGGCCTTTACTGGTACATTTTGCTTTGGACATTCACATTAGTTGTCTTGCTCAGCTTTTAAAATCTGCATTTTGATAAACTTACCTTTTATGATTTCAAGCAAGTGATAAAAATGTTGACCTGGATAACCCAGAGAGAACCATTTTGTAAGCACCTGAGCCCTTCCTGGAGAGTGGCTTTATTCAGACTTCTACTGAGTCAAAAGCGATGGCACGGAGACTTGGTGCTGGGCAGCACTGACCGCGTCTCCACTCCCTTCCCTGTGAGTTCTTGACCTGGAAAGAGACGGCCAACTAAATACAGAATAGCAATTATGATGTGATCAGTGCCATCATCTATAAGGTGTTGTGACAGCCCAGAGGAGTGATAACTCTCTGGGAAAAGGGTGTGGGGAGCCAGGGAGTTAAAGGTGCTCTGAGACATAAAAATGAGGAACTTTTGCAAAGCAAAGGGAGCTGCAAGTGTCAAGTCACAGAAGCTCGAATGAGTTGGGTGTGTTTGGGGGCTTCTGCCAGGCAGCATGGCCCAGACTCAAGTGGTGGGATAAGGAGTGAGCTGGGAGAGGTGGGCGGGCCCAGAGCCCAGACCCAAGACATCACGAGGGGTGAAGGGGAGGCAGGGAAGTTTTTTTGTTTGTTTTTGTTGTGCTTTAGGTGAAAGTTTATAGAGCACATTAGTTTCCCATTCAATAGTTTGTACATAAAGTGTTTCATGACCGTGGTTTCATTCCCCGCAATATGTTACCACTCTTCCCATTTCTGCCCTGGTTTCCCCATTTTCTTTCGTTCTGATTTTCTACCCCTTCCTGCCTTCTTAATCTTTGCTTTTGGGCAGATAATGCCCTTTTGATCTCATATAATTGATTGTTCTAAGGAGTATGTTCCTCTCAGGTGTTAATGTTTATGCTTGTCTATTGTTTGACTGGGAGGTAGTCTCCGGGAATGACTTCATTTCCAGGTCAGAAGGATGTCTTAGGGCCATAGTCTCGAGGGTTCCTCCAGTCTCTGTCACACCAGCAAGCCTGGTCTTTTTTGTGAGTTTAATTTTTTTGTTCTTCAATTTTCTTTCGCTCTGTCCAGGACCATCTGTTGTGATCCCAGTTAGAGCATTTGATAGGCTAGCCAGGCACTATCTAGTTCTTCTGGTCTCAGGGTCAGGTAGGCTGTGATTCATGTGGTCCATTAGTCCTTTTGATGAATTGCTCCCTTGAGTCTTTGGTCTCTGTCTTAGTCATCTAGTGCTGCTCTAACAGAAATACCCCAGCTTTAACAAAGAGAAGTTCACTCTCCCACAGTCCAGTAGGCTACAAGTCCAAATTCAGTGTGTCACCTCCAGAGGAATGGCTTCTCCGTTGGCTCTGGAGGAAGGTCCGTGTCATCAATCTTCCCTTGGTCTGGGAGCTTTTCTGCACAGGAACCCCAGGTCCAAAGTGTGCGCTCCACTTCCGGCGCTGCTTTCTTGGTGGTTTGAGGTTCCCATGTGTCTCTGCTTGCTTCTCTCTTTTATATCTCAAAAGAGATTGGATTAAGATACTAGTCTTGTAAACCTTGTCAGTATAACCTCGTCATAGTGATAGAGTTTACAACACATAAGGAAATCACATATAACCTCATCATAGTGATAAGAGTTTACAACACATAAGGAAATTGCATCAAATTTACAAAATGGTACACAATCATATAATATTGGGAATCGTGACCCAGCTAAGTTGACAGTTATTTTTTGGGGACAGAATTCAATACATGATAGTCTCCTTCACTCTTCCTCACTCCAGAATGGAAGAGACCAGTAGTTGTAGCTTAGATGGTTGCTCACAAGCTTTTAAGGCCCTAGATGCTACTCACCAAAGTAGGATGCAGAACATTGTCTTCATGTACCATGTTGTGCCAGTTGATGTAGATGTCCCCAAGTCTATGGTACTTTGTCTTCTAGCCTAGGAACTTTGTCCTGCAAGGTGTTTGGTTATATCTAAGAGGTTTCCTTGTCTACTGCTTGTGTGCTGTATATGAGCTGCACCTACAGTCATGTATGTAGAAATACCCACCACCAAACCTATATTTGCTAGTGGGTGTGTTCCTTTACATCCTCCCACACCTCTCGGTGTGTCTATCTGTCTATTTGTCCATTCGTAAATTGTTTGTTGATACTATTGTTGCAGGATTATCTAAGCTGTAGTAGTTATCATAGTTGCCCTTTATTCTTGCATTCCTCTTGCTTTGATCAAGTTATACTGACTTCCCTCGTATTATGTATTGCCTTTCCCTTCACCAATATTAACTTCTATCTAATTGGTAATTTTCCCTCCCTTCCCCTCCTGT
>NW_004444233.1:849380-850399 GCF_000243295.1 Trichechus manatus latirostris | reverse complement strand
GGATGACAAATAAGTTTCATTTCTTCTGCTAACTCCAACTGATTGGTAAATGATGAGATCAAGTAGTGGACCTTTAGAAAAGAGAACCACAATTTATTAGGGATGGCAGCCAGGAGCAAGGAAGGGGAATTGAGGAAGTGAAAGTGCCACGGATGTGGGCTAGGGCTAGAGAAAGATGGAGCCCAGGCTCTAGGCTCCCATTTTCTCTTCTCAGGGGGAGTTACATTGGAATTTGCCTCTTCCTTCAGGCAAAAGTCCACATACCCAAAGGAATTGGCTTTATACTTAGACGCAGCAATCAATAGGATAACCATCTCTCAAGGTACGGCCTTTTAAGACACTAATAAGCCTAATAGTTTGTTCCAGAGATAGCACTTATACAGTAACAATGGTGGGCGAGGCTTTTCTTGCCAGGTGTATTTTAGGTTTAAACACTGATTGGGTAGAGTTTGCTCATCCTCTTTGTTGATTTAACATAGTTAATCTGGGAAGATAGAGTTCGTATGATGACTATGGAGAAAAAAATCCCAGTTGCCCGTAGAGTCAACTCTGAGTCATGGTGACCTTGTGTGTGTCAGAGTAAAACTGCACTCCATAGGGTATTCAGTGACTGATTTTTTGGCAGTAGATGGCCAGGCCTTTTTTCTGAGACATCTCTGGGTGGACTTGAACCTCCAACCTTTCAGTTAGCAGCTGAGTGAACATGTTGACTTTCTGTACCACCCAGGAACCCTAGATGGCTCTGGGAAGAGGCCCCATTTATTGCTTTCTAGTCAGAGGTGAGGGAGTACTCAAAGGTGTGAGAGTAGCAGCTGGAGGATGAGTGGTCACTGCCCTTCCTGTTGTTTCCAAACTTATTTGAAGGTTATACTGGCTGTTCCAGTTATTTGTTGCTACAAAACAAATTACCCCAAAATTTAATGACTTAAAACAACAACAATTATTATTTTTCTTCCATGGTTTCTGTGGGTCAGGTATTCAGGAAGGGCTCATCTGGGCAAGCTGGTCTCTGCTCCACA
>NW_004444233.1:846281-848124 GCF_000243295.1 Trichechus manatus latirostris | reverse complement strand
TTGGCTCTGATGGAAAGGAGAGGTTAACCAGCAAATGTGACTCCTCTTTTGAGCAGGGACTATATTGAGAAGAATGGATTAGGTCATTGGGTTGGACCTGCCATCTTTGAGAGAGCTGCCCAGTCTATGAGCTTTGGCTGAGCACCTACTTTGTGTAAGTCACTGTGTTGGGGATGTGAGGCATACAGAGATGAATAAGAAAAGGTCCCTGCTCTTTATGAAGTCACACTCTAATTTGAGAGACAAGTCATAGATGTTTGAAAAGGAACTTACAGTATAGAGCCTTAAATGTCAAGACTGAGAGCAAGGACTCTGGTCCCACTATATGACTTGGACAGATTACTTACATGCTAAGCCTTAGTTTCTACATTAGTAAGATGGGGATACTAATAGTACTTACCTCATAATATTATACTATAAAATTATCATATATTTCTATATGACATACTGCTCTAGATGCTCAGAGCAGGGATGGTCATTGAGAGCTGGATTATTTAGGAAAACTTCATGGCAGAAGCCTTACTTCCCATTTCTATCTCAGCACCTTCAATATGGCTTTATGCCTACCACCCCATGAGTGCTGTCACCAAGGATACCTCCAGACTTTATCCTTTTTAGCTTTGCTTCAGATTTTGACACTACAGACTGCCTTTTCCTTTTTGAAATTCTCTCTTCTGTGATACTCATTGTCCTCTCAATTCTTGATTGTTCCTCTCTGTCTTTTTTCCTGACTCTTGCTCCTTAGAGGTAAGCACTTCTTTGCCAAGGTTCTATCCTCTTGACAGTCTTCTACATACTTCCTCGGGAGCGTCTCATCTTTCCCCACTGCTTCAACTACCCTCTTTATATTTATAGTTTCCAAGTCTGTGTCTCCAGAGCTCCTCTTTCCTGAGCTCTGTACTCATATTCTAACCACCTTTTATCCACTCATTCAAAAAATATTTATGGAGAGCCCACTATGTGCTGAATATAGGCATGTTATATGCCCTTGTGGAGCTTCCCCAGCAGCCAGGGAGACTGTCACTAAGCAGTCAGTCACAGCATTAAGGACTTACTTACAATTATGACAAGGGCTCCAAAGCAGTAGACGTGTCCATCTGGGAGGTTGATTTAATTCTTCTCCATGGTCAGGAGAGGCACCTTGAAGAACTGGGGTTTGAGCTGAACTTTGTTGGATGAGTGGGTAGGAAGAGAGAAAAGAGGAGGAGGGGAACATAAAGGATTCTAGGCAAAGAGGGCATATGGGCTGAGGGCCTGAGTCACTAAAGAGTAGGCGAGTTGGAAGAACTGAGAAAAGGTCCATGTAGTTAGTAAGCTACGGGGAAGGTCATGGGGAGGGTGGTGTGAAATGAGGCTGGAGACAAGGAAGGGCCTTATAGGACTTGTCAAAAATGTGAGTCCCTCCAAAAGACAACAGGAGGGCTTGCAACTCTTCAAGCAGAAGAGTATGATCATATTTGTACTAAGAGATCACTGGCTGCTGTGTGGAGAAAAGCAGGCAATGGAGTTGACGTTAGGAGGCTACTGTGATAGTCCAGGTGAGTGAGTATCATAGTTTGGCATAGGGTCGTGGCAGCAGAACTACAGAGGCCTGATTCTAGAAGTATTTAGGAGGTAAAATCTCCAGGATTTAGCAATAGATTACATGAAGGAGTGAGGAAGAGGGAGGTCTCAAGGATGATGATTGGGTTTCTGGCTGGATCAACTATTCATGGAGCCAGAGAGCACTTGAGGAGGAGCAAGACTGAGGCAGATGATGTTGATTTCATTTCTTGCACGTGTGATGGAGATGACTCTGAGGGAGACAAATAGAAAGATGGAGTAGGAAGGTGAATATATGGAG
>NW_004444233.1:843643-845078 GCF_000243295.1 Trichechus manatus latirostris | reverse complement strand
AAGACCCTCAAGGAGATGGATTGCCAGAGTGGCTGCAACAATGGGCTCAAGCATGACGATTGTGAGATGCACATGACCTGGCAGAGTTTCGTTCTGTGGTGCATAGGGTCACTATGAGTTGGAACCGACTCGATGGCACCTAACAACAGTAGAAAACTAAGGGACCTTACATCTAAAATAAGGCAGTTCTTCAGTTTTCCATAGGAGAGAGAGCAGGGACGTATGTATTTTCCAGGCATACAGCAGGAGTTCAATAGATGAGTGATGTATTGAAGAGTTGAACTGCACAGAGAATGGCCTTGAGGGATGGTAGGATGGACGGAAGGTGGAGCGGTAAAGGCATTCCAAGTGAGAACAGAGTGAATAAAAGCCTGGAGGTAGAAATGGCTAGGGCAGGAGGAATAACCACTTCGGCTGGGACTGAATTCATGAAGAAGGACCATGACAGGAGGGCCTGAAAAGGTGAAGAAAGTGAGGTCCAGAGCTCAGGAGGGCGTTGGCCATTGGGGCTTCATTTCTCTACAAGGGCGGAGGCCCTGGCAAGGGCTCCAGAGTCTGGGTTCCCTGCCCAGGGGCCTCAAGAGGCTGCTCTCAGGGCACCCACCTCTCTCGCTCCCCGCCCACCTCTCTGCCTGCGTCGGCCATTAGAGCCTCGCTCGCAGCCCCAGAGCCTCGCACTGACGCGGGCCCGCGCGTGAGTCAAGCCTGCGTCACGGCGCCCCGCCGCCAGGGTGGCCTTTCGGAAAGCGAGGGAACAGCGCGCGCTGCGCTCCGCCCAGCTTCGTTCCGCTCCACAGAGCTGGCGCAGCCGGAGCGGGGAGAGGGCGGCACTCGACCCGCTCACTCGCAGCCCAACGCGCTCCCTCCGCCGCGGGACCTGGGTCCCGGGGCCGCTCCCCGGGGGCCTGAGCGCACGGCGGGCGGGAGCCGGGACCGGACCCGCGGCGCGGGAGGGAGCTAGGAGCGAGCGGAGTCGCGTGCGCCGGCGCGCAGCTTCTCTGCCCCCTAAGCCCCGGCCGGGGACCGTCGTCGCGGAGCTGAGGCTACCGGAGGGAGGGTCTGTGCGCCCTCGACCCGTTGGGGGCTGCAGCTGTTTGGTAGGAGTGGAGGGACTGAGTCCGCGCGACGGCCCACGCGGTACAGGTGAGTCGCCGGCCGTGCCCTGTCCGGCTTAATCCGGCCAGCCACCGCAACTTTGCCTCGGCCGGCCCCGCCCCAGCCATGGAAACCTAACGACCGAGATGCGAGACGGCGCTGCCCCCACATCGTCCCCTCCCGGCGTGCTGCTCCAGCCGCCGTTGCTTGGCGACGGAGTCCCGGTCCTGGGGCCAGCGCTCCTCCAGCGCAGTAGGGGTGCCCAGCGCCGCGCGCAAGGGTTGGGCCCGGGGCTCTGGCTTTCGCGACTCAGGAGGGCCCGAGAACTCCGGAGGTAGTC
>NW_004444233.1:840392-842160 GCF_000243295.1 Trichechus manatus latirostris | reverse complement strand
TGAGGAAGTCCTCAGATGTCCTGGAGCCTGGAACACATGGGGAAAGGGCCTGAGCAAGCTCTGACCACATGGGGAAGGTGAGCAGAGTCAGACTGGTGGGGGGAAGGGGGCCAGAGGGAAGGCTGGGGGCCCTGTGATTGTGGTCAGAAGAACTGGGTCCAGTGTTCTGCCATGTGCCAGTGGGGTGACCTTGGGCAATTGATTTCACCCCCAGAGCCTCAGTTTCATCAGTCGTAAAACAAGGATCCCTATGACACTTTCTCTGCAAGCTTATTTTGAGCTCAGGGCTGGACTCATAGCAGTTGCTCGCTAAATGTTAGTTCCCTGCCATTTTCCTTATGGGCCTTTTAACTAGAGGTGACCTTTCTCTCTCTGTCCCTGCTTCTGAGTAGGAGAGGGGCTGTGAAGACAAATGAAGGTGGCAGGGCTTCCCATCTGATTAAGAAGTACCAGAGACTCTGCTTTATACTGACCTATTTCCAACCTTCCAGTCTCCTATAAGAGACCCTGAATGGGGAAGCCTGAGTAAGAGCCGGGTAATTTGTCGGGGGGTGGGCAGGGCTGTTCTGGGTCTGCTGGGTGCCCTTGGCTGCCTATAATGTCTCCAGGGCAAGACTTCAGTACTGACCTGGACTCCTTGGGATTGTTCATGACCATGGCTTGGTCCTAACCTGCAGTATCTGCTGGGTGGCCTTCAGAGGTCCCTACCCTTTGATTAGGTCTTGCCATTCCCCTCCCCACTTGGCTATCCATGATGGAGTTGGAAGTAGCAAGAGAATTGTCCAGGAGAGGCGAGGCTGACCTTTCCTGAAGGGTCCTGGGTCCTTGCTCTCTCCTTCCGTAATGTGTCTAGACTTGGTCCTGAGCTAAGATGTGTGCACCTCAGGAGTGAACGAAATAGTGGGATCCCCAATGCAGCAAGAAAGAGGCCGTCCTCAGACCTGAGTGGGGCCAGCGGCAGAGGCCAAGAAGAAGCTGAGAGATTGGAAGCTGCCCTGATTGACGGACTGTGTTCTGTTCTCCTGAGTTGTTCCTGTTACTTCCAAGTTGATCCCGATCCTGAATTGTAGCCTATTACTTCCCTAATAAACCCCATAATTGTGAGTTTGGTCTGTGAGTTCTGTGTGGCCATTACAACAATTATTGAACCCAGCAGAGAAGTAGAGAGTGCCATAGGAGGGACAGCTGGTGTCAGAATTGATAAAAAGGTTGGAGAGTGGAGGTATGTCTGACCTCCATCTCATAGGAATCAGCTTTGGACTGATGCTGGTGGTGATTATCCACCCCCCTCAGGAAGTTAGATGAGTACATTTTCCAAAGTTGGTTATTAGAAACAAGTTCCATAAGAAGCATAAGCTGAGGATCATTCTCAATGTCCTAGACAGTTTTACCTGAAGCATCCCATTTTGTCTGTGCCTCTTAAAGATGGCATTCAGAACAAAATGGTTTAAGTGAGCCAAGACCGGCATTAAAATAGTGATATCACTCCCTCTTTCTTTATACTACCTTTCTATTAATAGCTTAAGAACAAATTAACTTTTAGTTAATTTTTAAATGTATACGCAGTAAAATTCACTCTTTTTTTTACAGTTCTGTGAATATTGGCAAATGCATGTAGTCATATAACCACCACTATGATCAAGATATAGAACAGTTCCATCTCCCCAAAACATGCCCTCTCCTGCTTCCCCTTTGCAGTCAACCCCCTTCCCACCCCTAATCCATGACAACCACTGATCTGTTCCCTGTCCATATAGTTTTGCCTTTT
>NW_004444233.1:772778-839650 GCF_000243295.1 Trichechus manatus latirostris | reverse complement strand
CAGCTGCTCACACTGTATTTGGCATGCAGTGATAATATCCCATTTTTTTTTGGAAGCTTCTGCGCTGTGCTAAGTGCTTTATTTACACACCATCTCGGTTAACCTGCACTTCAGTCCCAGGAGACAAATGTTGCTGTCTGCAGTTTACACATGTGGAACTTGAGGCTCAGAGAGGTTAAACAATTGGCTCAAGGTCACACAGATGGTGAGAGGCAATCTGAGAATTTGAACTCAGGTCTGTCAGATTCCAGAATTCATGCCCTTAGCCACTATATGGTACGCCTCCATAAGAAGTTCTTAATAAATGTTTTCTGGCAACTTAGGCACTTACCCAAATGAGGTTCCAGTTCTTTAAGCTATCACTCTGAGAAAGGGAGAAACGGCCTCTACTAATGGGAAATTGGTAGAGAACAGACATACCCAAACTTGTAAGGTTTGGGGAATATGGTATGTGGTTCCAGGTGGATTGGAATCTAGAAAAAGATCCCCGGCTACATCTTGGTGTTTTATTGTCCTGCCCCGTCCTTTCTCTTCTTCACCTCTACTCCCCACAACCTCATTCCCTTAAGGTTCGTCCAAGTCAGAGGGTTGGTGCTTGGAGCAATGAGGGAAGAGTTAGAGGCAGGTTGGATGTTGGCCTGAGCATTTCTGTGTCTGCAGAACCAAGGACGGTCAGTGGTTGATGGGAGCTCTGGTGTGTCAGGTTTCTCTGCTGGAGAGTGTGTGCCAGGGATTTGCAGCAGTTTCCGATGAGGACCCAGACCCCAGACTAAAACTGCTAACGCTCCAAGGTTATTTACAGCAGCTGCTGGCATGGCCTGCACAGAGGCCTGCGGCTTCCTTCTTGTTCCTTCCCTGTGGAGAACCCACTCTCCTCCCCCCTGGGGCTCTGCCACTTGCATCCTTGTTTTGGGAACCCTGGCCTCTGATTCCTCCTGCTCCTCTGTCTCTTCTCTCTTTGAGAAATCGCCATCCCAGGAGTAACGGGCCCATACTGTCCTAGCCTGCCTGCCATCTCCAAACCACCCACGATCTCAGTAGGAAGTTCCTGTAAGTGACGGAGGATAATTGGAATATAAGCATTACTACTCTCCCACCCTTAGCTGGACAAAGAGGACTTCCCAGAAACCCTTGCTTCATAGGCAGCCATTTTGTGGAACTATAGTCAGTTGATAATTCTTTCTTTCTCCTTCCCCCTCCTACAATTTTTTTTAAATTAAAACGTTGTTCATCTATGGTCCTGTTATTTTAAAAAATATAATTAGATCTTCACTGCATGCAGACAAAAACTCACACGTGAGAATATAAGTGCAGATGCAATATGAATGACTATACTAAATTTTTCTCATGTTCAGAAGAAAAGATGAATGTTCAGAACGAGTTGTGTTTTGTTAGACTGTAATTCTGGATCAGGTGAGTCTTGGGCAGCCTGAGTCCCCATTTGGGAAGTTGAAGCTTGAAGTCCTGTTTGCTCTTACAGTCCTGTTAGCCTCTTGTACGGCGGGGGTGGGACAAGTGTAGGGCCAGAGGAGCCAATGTCCCAGCTCCAGGCCCTGAGGTCATCTCGTCAGCTGCAGTTGTCACACTGAGCTGGCCACTTGCCTTCCAGAGCCTACCCAGCAATTCATTTGAAGATAACAAGTTGTCTCTTGCTCTACTCCATCATTTCTAATTACTAGTTTAATTAGAATTTCTACTGGATTCTATGCACCACTAATTTACCACCTATTCTTTCCCTTGCAAATAGAATTCATTGATGCACACCCCAAAATCCTGCTGGTTGCATTTTCTCTTTAATCGTAAGACTCCTGGGCTCCTGTGGTTTTAAATCCCACACCACCTGTACGCAGAGCAGGAGTGCTGTTTGGTAAATCTACCTTGAAAGAGATGTGAACAGTCACCTGGGGGGTGACAGCAGCAGATGCCGCCAGGTGTGCATTCAGTAAGGATGTGGACCTTCTATTCCTGGGGGTCTAAAGGAAGGTGACCTCGTGTTCCTGTGCTGGGCAACCCAGTGATGGCTCCCAGAATGGCCTGATGGTCGCTGTCCACGGTGCTGGCACACCAGTGATGCCATCTGCCTGCTAGTAACCTGGAGACTACTTTAGAAAAGCTGGAAGGAATCTCCTGGACCAGTTCTTATTGTTGTTGT
The DNA here is from genome assembly GCF_000243295.1 of Trichechus manatus latirostris. Taxonomy (NCBI): domain Eukaryota; kingdom Metazoa; phylum Chordata; class Mammalia; order Sirenia; family Trichechidae; genus Trichechus; species Trichechus manatus. The sequence continues at coordinate 837,498 of NW_004444233.1, read as the reverse complement.
CAGGTGCCATCCAGTCAGTTCTGACACATAGAGACCCTATGTACAACAGAACAAAACACTGCCCGGTCCTGTGCCATCCTCATAATTGTTCTGTTTGAGCCCATTCTTGCAGCCACTGTGTCAATCCATCTTGTTGAGGGTCTTCCTTTTTTTTGCTGACCCTCTGCTTTACCAAGAATGATGTCCTCCAGGGGCTAGTTCCTCCTGATAACATGTCCAAAATACATGTGGCAAAGTCTCACCATCCTCGCTTTCATGGGGCACTCTGGCTGTACTTCTTCCAAGACAGACTTATTTGTTCTTCTGACAATCCATTGTATGTTCAGTATTCCTCACCAACACCGTAATTCAGAGGCATCAGTTCTTAAAACTGCATAATGTCCTTAGCTTTGGGAAAGGACCTGGCCAAGCGGGAAGGTCCTGTCCTCAGGGAGAAATGGAGAAAGGGTTCCTTTTGCTGTTGACTTGAAGAATGAGTTTGGGGCATGTCATTTGAGAAAGCAGCATGGTACATTGTAGAACTTACCACCCAGTGCCACAAATGGGTAGCATGTGGCTCAGAGATCATGATGCTCTCTTCCCTTGGAGTAGCCTGGAGTGGCCTGGGGTGATGGAGCCTCCTCTGTTTGCCCCAGTATGTCATACTAGTATGATTTTCTCTGTTTGTCATGACATGAAAAAGATTGGAAGGCACCAGTATATTGGAAAGAATATGAGCTACCATTTGGTAGATGAGTTTGAACCCTACTCTTCCACTTAATGGCTGGATAGTCTTGTACATGATGGTTATCTTCTCTTAGCCTAGGTTTCCTCATCTGTAAAATGAGAATTACACTTTATCCCAAGTTGTTGGGAGGATAAATAATAACATATATAAATGCCCAGCACATAGTAGTTCCCCTAAAATGTTTGCTCTCTTCCCTTTGATCTCAGCTGCCCTAAGACTTGGTTCTGAGAGGAGTGTTTTTCTGTCTGTCTCTCCACAAAGCTGCACTGAAGGCTAGCAAGGAAAGAGGCATCATGTCAGGATTGTAATTAAGGGTTTCTGATCACTGTCCCTTCAAGTGCTCTGCATTATTCCATTGGGTAACTGAGGTAATTGGACACCCTTGGTTCCCTCTGCCTGTCTCTGAGACAAGAGAAACTAGTGGCTTTAAGAAAATTCAGGCCAGAGGGTTTGGGCAGATGCTGTGAGGCCCCATCTGTAACCACTGTGGGCCACCCATGAATGAGGAAAGCAGGGAGTGAGGCCTTTGCTCATCATTTCTGGACTTTTTTCACATCTGAATTTTTTTTTTTTTCCAAATTGGTAAAGTCATATCAGTCCCTTATGTGTCTGGGAAGTCATGTGCCGATCAGCACCTAGGCCTCTGTTCCCATCTCCCTTCAAAACCTAAACCTCATCCGTTAGCCTAGTCCTGGTCACCATCATCTCTTACCTACCCTCCCTCCTTTTCCACTTGTTGTCCTACAGGCAGCCAGTGATCCCTTTTACAACAACCAGGCCACATCATCCTCCTGCTCTAAGACTTCCAACAGCTTTCCTTTGGCCTTGGAATAAAACTCACACTCCTTTCCATGGTCTATGAAGCCTGCCTACTCTGGATTCTAGCTGTCTTCCTACCTCAGCACCTCTGGTTCTTCCCTCGCTCAGGATGCTGTATTCACATGGCCCTTCTTTCTGTTCCTTGTACTCACCAAGCATGCTGGTACTGCCTCAAGGCCTTTGCACTTTTAGTTCCTTCTACCCTGATTGCTTTCTTAGGATATCCGCATGGGTCATTCTCACACTCTACTCAGGTGTCTCCTTAAGGGTCACCTTATCAGTGTGTCCTTTCCATCCCCCCTATTTGGTATAGCATCCCCTGCCATGCTCTATCCCCATAATCTATAATATATATATAAATATATAATTTAAATATTATATGTATGTAATATTTAGATTATGTAGTTTTTGATATATTTGTATATACTATAGATATAGTATATCCCGTTGCTGTCCTGTTGATTCTGACTCATAGCGACCCTATAGGGCAGAGTAGAACTGCCCCATAGGGTTTCCAAGGAGCAGCTGGTGGATTCGAGCTGCCAACCTTTTGGTTAGAGGCCATAACACTTAACCACTATGCCACCAGGGCTCCAGATATAGCATATATCTGTATATATACTATAGATTATATATTTGTCTGGTTTTTATTTGTCCGTCTGTAAAAAAAACAAAAACAAAAAACCTGTTGCCATCAAGTGGATTCCAACTCATGGCGATCCCACGTGTGTCAGAGTAGAACTGTGCTGTATAGGGTTTTCAATGACTGTGACCTTTTGGAATTAGATCACCAGGGCTTTCTTCCGAGGTGCCTCTGGGTGGATTCAAACCACCAACTCTTTGCTTGTTAGTCGAGTGTTTAACTGTTTTGGCACTACCCAGGGACTTCTTGTACTAGAATATAAATCCCATAGGGCAGGAATTTTGTTCTGTTCTCTGCTGTACTAGAACAGGGCCTGGCATATGGTTGGTGTTCAATAAATATTTGCTGAGGGACAGAAAGGAAAGGAAAGAGGGAGAGAGGGAGGGAGAAATAAAGAGAGGAATTTATTTCAGCAGTAACTTGTTTACGGGAGTCCCTGGGCTGCGTTCTCCTTCCAGCACAAAGGGAAGTGGAAAGTCAGTTGAAGTACGGACACGTGTACCCGCAGTGGCCACTGTGTCCCCAGGTGCAGTGTGCTTGCTCCACATAAGCTGCAGGGCATTGTAGGATGGTGAGTGATTCCTGGTTGAGCCCATTTCCCCTATGTTCTCCTATAAAGGGCCAGCTAGCACTGGTTAATGGAGTGCCCCTTGTGGGCCTGGCTGGAGTTGAGCGCAACACCTGCATTATCTTATTTTATCTTCGTGAAAACCCTGTGAGGCAGGAACCTTCATCCCTGTCTCTTCAGGTCCAGAAACTGAAACTCAGGAGAGGCTGTGTGCTTTCCCAAAGAAACAGAGCTAATAAGTGGCAGAGCAGGATTCAAATTCAGATTACTCTGGATAAAATCAGATTAAGAGTCAGGGCCTCACAGTCATCCCACACTGGTGCAGATCAGGGGCCTCCATTTTTTGGTTGTGTGGCCATGGACCAGTTACCTTATTTCATTGATTTCAAGATGCATATGTTTGCACATTGTAACATCTTAAAATCAGGACATGGTGTGCGTTTTATGGCATCTCCGAATGGCTGTTGGTCAAGCGACTTAGTTATAGGAAAACCTTCCATTGACACTCTGGTAAGTTCAAGAAAGTGCCAGCATCAAAGGGTCTTAAATTCGATAAAATCATTATCCCTCTGAGCCTCCATTTCTTCATGTGTAAAATGAGAAGAGTGGTACCTACTTCCTGTTATTATTGGTGCTGTTAGAGCAGTTAATGGATGTAAGGCGCTCAGCACAGTGGCTGCTGCAGTACCGATACTTAAGAAGTATTGTCTATATGCTGTTGTTGCCATTGTAATTATTATTATACCCTACTCTAGATGTTCCCCCAGTTGATCCCTCAGCACCTAAATTCTAGTAAAAGAGAGGACAGCTCTCTGGGGCAGCCATGATGCTGCTCTTGCTTACATACCCCAGAGCATGCATTTTCATCCTCACATGAAATGGTAAAACTGAACCAAAAATTTCTGTTTGCACTGGCCCCTCCATGTTTTGCAGTGCCAGTTCCTCCCCCCCGGACCATCTGCCACTTTTCCTGTTTCCCTTCCCTCTTTACTAAGCAAACAAAATATCAACTGCATAGAACACGCTCAGCAAATGCAACAGGAAGGTGAGACAGGGCCTGCAGAAGATCTTGTTGCCTCCCTTGCTTGATTTGGTGTTTGGAGTGGTTCTACCAGTCTTGTGGAATGCTATGTTCCAAGACTGTGCCCCATTCAAAGATTATTTCTTTGAGGTGGGGATGGATCTTGTCTACAAAGTGGGGAGAGTGAGGCACAGATACTGGCTCCTTTATATGAGGCATAAAGTCCATGAATGAGGATCAGCCTTCTTAGTCCAGCTTGGCTTTCAAAATGTTGGTTGGGTCTCCTTGGGGCAGGATATTGTGTCAGAAAATGGGAATATTTTGAAGCTGGAAGAAGACATTAACCAAACCAAAGAAACCAAACCCATTGCCATCGAGTCGATTCTGACTCATAGTGACCCTATAGGACAGAGTAGAACTGCCCGTTGGGTTTCCAAGTAGTGGGTGGTAGATTCGAACTGCCGACCTTTAGGGTTAGCAGCTAAGCTCTTAAACCACTGGGACCGATTTCGTTTATTCATTCAATACATTTGTATCATTTATTGAGCGTATTTAATAGACAGCAGAATTTGGCCTTGTAGAAGCAAAGATGGCATGAATTGAGATATGGGTGGGATTACAAAATACAAACCTGGCAAATCTGTGAAATGGAGTCAGAAAATTACCATTCTGATTATTTAACTTCTCAATAAGCTTTTCTTTCTTTTTCTCCTTCCATCCATGTGGTAACCAGATGCAGTTGGTAGGTAAGCTATGTTCCCTATTTTACAAATGAATGAAGACCTGAAAGCTGGCTTCCAAGTCCTGGGTCCTCCCCACATGAGCTGCAGGCCTGCACTCCATTAGTCCCCTGGCTAGGGCATGCAGGCTTCCAGTGGGCTTAAGTGTGTCTCTGGTTAGATCTGGTAGCTTTCCACCCCTGCTGCTTTATTTCAAAGGCAAAGACAGGGGTGAGGATTTTAACATAGGAAGCAAGTTGTTCTCAGAGGATGAGGACAGAGGGATCCCAGAACATCTGTAAGTGCCACGTTCAGTCTGTAAAAATTCATAGAATAACCTGTGTGTTCTAGATGCTGACTGGGCAGGGGGCAGTGGAGGGTGGGCACAAAGCTGAATGCTTCTTGGTTTTTGCTCTCAAGGAACTTCCTGTTTAGAAAAGGAATCAGGTGTGTAAATAACTAGTTATACCAGAAGGCCAGATGGTAAAAGTGGAAAATAGTATGACAAGGAGTGTGCTGAGATAGGGAGAGGAAGGAAACATTAACTCTTACTTAGAGAATCACAGAAGGTGTCATAGAGGCAAGGCAGTGGACCTTGACCTGGACCTTGAAAGACTAGAAGGCAGAGATGGAGGAGGGGCTTATGCAGAGGGAGTGGTGAGTTAGAGGTGGGGAGGGTGAAGGAGAAGTTGAAGCAAAGGCTGGGGAAGGGCAGAGGAGCCCAGTGGAAGAGCCTCCAATGCCTTGGGAAGGGCAATGGGCTCTCTTCAGTAGGGGGAGTGGAGCAACGTGATATTTTAAGAAAATGCCTCGGAAGGCAACGTGAGGATAGTCTAGAGATATAATGAGATGAGAGCTGTTGCTGTAGTCTAGACAGAGAGCATGAAGGCCTAGACTAGAGCAGGAGGAGTTGGGAAAGAGAACAGAGCTGAACACACTGACAGGACTTTGTGATGCTTGAATGTAGGGTGAAGGTGAGAGGCCAAGAATAGTGCTGGGGCTCCTGTCTGTGTGTCCTGGGCAAGAAAATCCAAGGAGAGCAGCCACCACTCAAGGCCAGAGCCTGTCAGAAACAGTGTGCCCCAGGTGACTGTCAGAGGTTTCACTAAAACAATTAAAAATAATTTGGAGGACAATTTGTGTCTCTGATTACAGTCCGACCTGTTTTGGGCTCAGTGGAAGCCCAGAGGCTCTGAGGTAATTAGGAGAACTGTTTGGGTCATGACTGCTTGTCTCATGGAAATTAGGAAGCTGTTAAGTATTCTCTGAGGGACAGGGACCCAGACCACGGTCCTTTCCCACAACTGTTACTCTTGAGTTGGACCTTGGCTTTGAGGCCCCGGGAGCTGGCCTTTCTCCCACTAAACTCCTCTTCTTGGGGGCTCTACAGGTTTCCTAGTTGTACATGCTTCTATTTAAGAATGTGGTTGGTCACAGCATTCTTCCCAAAGCCACGAGACCCGAGGGTAGACACCCCGTGGATGTCAGCAAAGCAAGGCACTGTGAGGCCTGTAGTCGCATTGGCTGCCTGCTTCCCAAATATGGTGGCTTCTCCACTCGGCTCCCGCAGGGAGTCTGACTTGGAAAATAGTGAATGATTCTGGTTTGACCCTTGAGTTGCCTGGTACAACCTTTCCAAGCAAGAAACACCCCAGCCCCACGAGGCAGGTGCTCAGCGGGGGCTGACTTTGGCGTTCCAGAAGGGCTCCTCTTCCACTCAGAGCTGCTTGTGGGGTGACGGGGTTGGCCCTGGTCGCAGGGTGAGAGCAGCCATCCCCCGCCCTCTTGAGCTAATTGCAGAGTGCTGTGCTTAAAAAATTGTTGTGGAACCATCAGCCCTCTGGCAGGAGATATTTTTACTTGTCTGCCTTCTAATCGCATTATTTTTTTTTTTTTCCTTTTAAGAAAATTCACAGTTCACTCGCTCAGTCCTGTTTCTGCCCAATGTGCTATTCTGAGCTATAAGCCGCATTAGTTGCTAAGTGACGGATCTGGCACTGAGGGCTTTTCGGCGCTCGAGCCCCCTCTGAATTGTGCTTTAAGTAATTGAGGCATTCCATGCAAAGAGTACCATGGAACTTAATCATCTGATGTGTTGTTCCTGAGAGCGGCTTTACAACCCACCCCAGCTACTACAGGGGGATAATTAGAGTACAACAAGGCTGGCTGTCAATGAATTCCTACAACAGTCCTCATGAGTTCTCAACTGATGGAGGGTGGCAGGACAGACAGGCCACAGAACCTGGAGGGGCACTACCTGGACATATGCTAGAGCTGAAAGGGGCCCAAGAGATCATCCAGACCAACTCATTTTACACACAGGGAAACTGAGGCCCAGGGAGGTTAAGGCAATGGTACCAGCCTGCAGTTGCTTGGTGGATGACAAGACCAGCACCCAGCTGGCCCCCTGGATCTTGCTGGCTCCACAGCATGCAAAGGTAGGGGCAGGGAGGAACTCGCCCCTCTCTGGGTGCTTCTCTGACCCTGTTGCTCATCCTAATAACGATTTGGGGTGTTGGCTGGGTCAACATTGGGTTTCCATGCCCTGGACTGGGAGCTGACCTTTTGCCAACACATGGACTCCAGGCTTCAGGGAATAGGGCCAGGGAGAGGGGTTGTACCAAGTTGCTGCTGCCACCTCCTCTTTCAAGAAACTTTCAGCCTGGAGAGTGGAGAGAGCACAGGGCATCAGGAGACCTGACAGCTACATGACGGGAGCCAGGCACTGCACCCTGAGTCTCAGTGTTCCCATCTGTAACATGGGCTGATGGCTCCTGGCCAGCTCACCTCCTGGGGCTGTGGTGTGGCTCAAATGAGGTCACAGAAGAGGTGACATTTGTGAGTACTTCCTGGGTGCTGGGCACATTTCTCAGACCTATACAACTTACCCTGCTCACAACATTATGAGGTGGTGGTATTGCTATTAATTGACATTAGCTTGATTTTAACTCATGGTGACCCCATGTGTGCAGAGTAGAACCGTAGTCCATAGGGTTTGCAAGGCTGTGACCTTTGGGAAGCAGACTACCAGACCTGTCTTCCAAGGCACCTCTGGGTGGGTTTGAATTGCCAACTTTTCAGTTAGTAGTTGAGAGCTTAACTGTTTGCACCACCCAGGGCTCCCATTATGAGGCAGGCACTGTTACTCTCCTCCTTTTACAAATGAGGAAACTGAAGCTCAGTGAGGTTGAGAAACTTGCCCAAGCCAGGCAGTTGGTAAAGGGTGAAGCTGGGATTTGAACCCAGGCAATCTGACTCCTGAGCAGAATCACCACCCCAGATGTACCAGTAAAGTGGGTAAAAAAAATGTGTTTAAATGGTTTTAAATGATTACAGATATGAGCTATTGTTTTTATTAATAATATTGCTAAACTTCTAATAGGAAACATTGTTTTTTTATTAATAATAATATTGCTGATCTTTGGAACCTAAGACCTGGAGCTGCATGGCCTTTTCCTAGCTTCTGTTGACACTGGGGTGCGGTGAGCAGTGCTGGACTTTGTAGGGTGCTGCCACAGCAGCCTCGGGGTGGTGACAGTTCTCCCTGACACAAGCAGATATTTCTGAAGTGATGGTGTTGCAAAATTCTTCTTTCCACCCTCCACCTCCACCCTCTGCTGCAAACTCACTTTGGCCCTTCCTGAGGAGGAACAGGGGCTTTATATTACCAAATACAAATATAGGGACTTACCTATTTTTAAATATATAAGGGTAATGCAAGGCTTCCACGCAGCTAACATTTGGGTCCTTGCTGTGTGCCAGACTCTGTGCTAGGCACATCACATGCATCAAGTCATTTCATCCTCACATCAGCCCTCCCTGGGAGATGGATCCTTTTACCCATGAGGAGGCTGACGCTGCATAATTAAAGTGCCTTATCCAAGAGCAAAAGAGCCCTGGTGGCCCAGTGGTTAAGTGCTCGGCTGGTAACTGAAAGGTCGGCAGTTCGAACCCACCTGCCACTCCGCGGGAGAGAGATGTGGCAGTCTCTTTCTGTAAAGATTTACAGCCTTAGAAACCCTGTGGGGAAGTTCTACTCTGTCTTGTAGGGTCACTATGAGTCAGGATCGACTCGGCAGCAACAGGTTTGTTTTTTGAGGGGCAGGGGGATGGGTTTATCCAGGGCACACAGCTAACACATGGAAAAGTCCTGCAGTGGCCACTTGTCTTGCTCAGAGTCCAGCCAAAGTCCTGACAGCAGCCTGGCCAGCCCACATGGCCCACCCTCCTGCCTTCCGACAACACCTCTCACCACTGCCCCCTTGCTCATTCTACCCCGGCCACTCGGACCACTTTGCTGTTCTGGAATTCCCGGTGCTGCTTCCCTTGCAGGAGCTTTGTATCTGCTGTTCCTCGGCCATCCTCTCCCTCATGTCTCTGCGTGGTCCACCCACTTCTGTCATTCAGGCCTCTGCTCAAATGTCACCTCCTAAGAGACCCCTTTCCTGACCGTTCCCCGCCCCCCTGCATAAAATAGCAGCCCACTAGATTACTCCACTCCCGGCCCTGTGCTGTATTTCTTTATAGCATGTATCCATTGACCCTTCTATTACGTATTTGTTTATTTCTTTAATATCCAGCCCTTCCACTAGAAATGTAAACTCCACAAGAGGAGATATTTTGCCTATTTGTCTCACTGCTGTATCCCTTGTGCCTAGAATAGAGCCTGGCACACAGGAGGCACTCAGTAAATGTATGTTGAATGAATGGATGGATTAAAGAACTGGGAGCTTGCCAGCCAGGCCTGTCTGACTTCAAAGCCCATGCCCTCCAGCACCACACCTGACTGCCTTCTCCCAGTCTGACTGTGTGTGTGGGCCTCCCCAGGTGAGATTCTCGCCAGGGTGTCAGGAGTACCTGAGTGGTTTGGGGCAATTCACTTCCTCTCTCTGGGCCTCAGTTTCCTCATATATAAAATGGGGACGTTGAATCAGGTAATTGCTAAGGTCCCACAAACTGTAAAATTTCAAGTCAGACTCTGCTGTCACCTGAGCATATTCAGTGGGCACAGAAGGCCCCAACAACCCCTAGGCCTGATTGCAGTCCAGCCCAGGGCCTCAGCTTGCCTGTTGGCACCAGCACTTTGCGTCCTGCAAACCTGATGGCACAGGGGTCCCTGGGCCCCCACCCTGCAGTGCAGGCTGCTCATGGCACTGTCAGTGGGGTGTTGGGAAGAAGGAAGCTGCTTATACTGAGGTGATGCCCTGTGATGGCTGTGACGCTGCTGTGGGTACCCTTCTCTGGCACGTGCTAATTTTGTCCTGAGTGTTCCAGGTTCACAATGATGATTTTCCTCCAGCCCTTTCTCGTGTTGGTGACCAGAGCTGCCACTCACCAGGCTGGTTATTGGGAAACAGGTGCTCCAGTCGGTCGGCATCGAGATAAAGTCTGCCAACTCCCAGGAATCCCCCTTGGTTTGGCCAGTTGTGGCATGATCGGTAGTAAATCATACCTAATGCACTGCAGATTGTCCTGATCAAATCCCATTACAGGCAGAGTAGCTCGGGAGAGGCTCTGAGCGGAGGCGCCAGGTGACTGCAGTCTCCAGGGCTAGCTCCACCCTTCTCCCCAGCTCTTGCTTTTTAATAAACGTTCTTGATGACAAGCTGTAGGGGAGGACGAGGGACTAGACAAGCAGTCATTGCGTATGCCTTAGGTTTCCTCCATTTGAGCACCCTAGTGACAGGGACCTGCTAAGTGGGGTCCTCATTCTGGCAGCCTGAGCGAGGCCACGAGCCCCCCCGTTGTCGAATTCCAAGGGGCATCATTCCCATTGTATAGCGTGGGCAACGCGGCCCCGGGGGAGCCTGAGGGCTGAAGTCGCACCTTGGGGCACCCTCCAGGACACAATGGGGTGTTCAGCTGACCCAGGGCCATGCTTCTCCCCTTCCCTCACCGCAGAAAAGCAGGGCAGGAGGGGCCAGAAGAGAGACAAAGGACGGAGGCAAGATCAGGGCATAGGACACTGAGGATGAAGCCTGGGAGATGAGACGCTGCCTCCTCCAGGTGGGCCTGCTGTGCGCTCAGCCAATAAGGTGGGGTGCTGTTGTGAGCTCTGCTCCCTGCAGTGCTGCTGAGAGGGGGGCTCTAGTTCCAGCCCACTGCAGGCAGGCCCAGCCCAGACTGCCCTCTCTGGCTGGCGCCCGCCCTGTTTTACGATCTACGTTGCCACGCAGAGCTGTTCACATGGATCGGACACTTACTATGTGCTAGGCACTATTCTAAACACTTCACACTTCATAACTCATTTTTCTAAAATGAAAAAAATATTATTGAAGTGAAATCCACTTAACATACAATGAACCATTTTAAAGTGTGGAATCCAGTGGCGTTCGCTGTGTTCACAATGTTCTGCTGCTGCCACCTCTCTCTAGTTTTACAACTTTTTCATTACCCCAGAAAAACACCTTCCATTCCTCCCTCCCCGCTCCACTCCTCCCTCCCCCATCCACTGGTAGCCATCAGTCTGCTGTCTCTATGGATTTGCTTATTCTGAATATATCACATAAAAGGAACTATACAATATATGACTGTCTGTGTCTGGCTTCTTTTACTTAGCATAATGTTTTCGAGGTATATCTATGTTTAACATGTGTCAGTGTTTATTTCTTTTTATGGTTGAATAATATACCATTGTATATATTTAATAACTTTCTTAAGCCCCACAATAACCCTCAGAGGTAGGTGCTCTATCATCCCTATTTAACATGGGAGGAAAGAGAGGTTAAGTAACTTGCCAAAAGTCACCCTGCTAGTAAGTGGCAGTTCCAGTGATTCCAGTTGCCATCCAGTCAGTTCCCGCTCATGGTGACCCCACGTGTGTCAGAGTAGAATTGCGCTCCTCAGAGTTTTCAAGGCTGTAACCTTTTGGAAGCAGATCGCCAGGCCTTTCTCCTGAGGCACCGCTGGATGGACTCGAAGCACCAGCCTTTCATTAGTAGCAAAGTGCTTAACCGTTTGTGTCACCAGGGGCTCTAGTAAGTGACAGAATCAGGCTTAAATTCAGGCTAGAGCCTGTGCTTGTAGCCACCAGGCTCAGCCATCTTTGAAAATGACTTCCTCTCTAGGAGCGGGCCCAGTAGCCCTCCGATTCCTTGTGCCCTGACCCAGCCCAGCAGGGGTGACTGACTGGGAAGTAGAGTCCCAACAGAAAGCCGCATCTGATAGGACATTCTGAGGTCTCTTAGGCAGGCTGGGTCTGCCCCAGTCACTCCAAAGCCCAAGACTGACTGTCCATTAAAAACTCACCGTCCCCCTTGGCAGGAGGACAAGTAGGGTGTCACACACTGATGTGGTCCAAGGCCCGGGCTGGGGTGGGCTGACTAACCCTACAGACAGCATGGACAGTTGTCCCTATCTGCCAGGCCTCCTAGCCTCATTCTGTGTGTAGCAGGATCTGGCAGGCCAGGTCCCCTGGAAGGCCGGCTCTTTGCTGGAGTCAGCCAGGAGGGTGGGCCAGAGCCCTGCAGGAAGGGGAGCAGCACCGTCCACTGAGCAGTGAGCTCACATGTGCCATTCAAGTGGTACATCCGAGGAGAACAAACAGGGAGCAGGCCTTCCAGAGGCAGTTTGTTCCCTTAATAAAGTAATTACAGAGCCGGGTAATTTACATCCCTAGAAAGATGCAGGACGGTGTAGGCTGGAGTGTGCATGTCTTTGATTTTAAATCCTCCAACCTCTTAATGAAGAGGTGCTTTGAAATACAGCAGAATGTTGGGATTCTTCAAAGGAACTCGTTTTCTTCCTGCTTGATTTCTTTAAGGGAAAGCATGAAAGACAAATGAGGGCTGCAGGCAGCGGGGGAGGGTTTGCACCTCTCACTGGTGTTGTGCAGACGTTATCTGCTGTAGAACTGTCACTGGAGGATGGAGAAGCAGCTCTTGGCTGTGGTGGCTCTCAGATAATGTCAGTGCTGAGCAATGGACCCAGGCATTGTTGGCACCGAGCAAACACCTCTCGGGCTCTGGTGCCAGAATCCTTAGCTGAACCTGATCAACTCACACTCTTGCCTAGGGAGTGAAGGGCCATAGGAGCTGGTGTCCAGGGGCCCCCAGGTGAGGGTTCTAGGGCCTTTCTTTGCAGACATTAATGTATGTGCCTTTGACTCATCTGGGGATCCTATAAAAATGCAAAGGGTGATTCGGTAGGTCTAGAGTAGGCCTGAGATTCTGTGTTTCCAACCAGCTCCTGCTACTGGTCCACAGACTGCATTTCAAATAGAAAGACCCTAGAGAAGGCAGATGCTGGCTTCCTTGGGTCCCACCACTGGCCAGGTAACCTAGGGTGGTTTTGGCTGCATAGAACACAAGAGGGAGGGCTGGATCTTGGCTACAACCCTGGCTCACCTGGGAGGGAAATGCTGTAGGGCCTCCAAAGAGGTTTTTAACAATAGACTAGTTTCTTTGGAGCACAGAAAAATTGAGCAGAGAGTTCCCACTTAATCCCTACGCCCCTGCACACTGTGTCTCCTATTACCGTCTTGCACTGGTGTGCTGCATCTGTTACAATTAATGAACCAACGTGGATGCATTATCACTAACCAAAGCTTGTAGTTCCCATTGTTGTTGATGACTCATGGCACCATGCACAATGGAAGGAAAGGCTGCCTGGTCCTGCATCATCCCCATGATCAGTTGCGGATTGGACCATAGTTCACATTAGGGTCCACTCTTTGTGTTGTACAGTCCTATGGGTTTTGACAAACGCATAATGTCATGTGTCCACCATTACAGTGTCATACAGAAGAGTTTCACTGCCCCCAAAATGCCCTGTGCTCCACCTATCTCCAAAGGATGTTGAACCCTCTGTGATCTGCAATTACGAGAGGGAACACTATCAATAATAAATCACTCTTTATTTGGGTTTGGTGTATGGTTTTGCCCCATTAGGTTTACCTTTCTAATGAAGCTTAGGTAAGGTGTGTGGAAACACTTGAGTTTGTAGACCTCAAGGTCCTCAGCTCCTTGCCCCTGATGGCAGAGAAGGCAAGCTCGACCTGTAATGAAAAGTAGTCTGGAATTCACCTGGGCCACTGACCAGCCTCAAAGTGTGTGACGGGGAGTAGATCTGGGTTGCGTCCACTTGGGCTCCCCACCTCCCTGGTGCAGCCAGCTCATCCGCTCCTGCTCACCTGGGTTCACAGGTCCCTGGATGAGAAGCAGCTGACAGCAGCTGAGCCCCGCCTTCTCTGTGTGCTCGGAAGCAGGGCTACACGGCCCACGTGGCACCAATGCCGAAGAACAGCAAGGTGACCCAGCGTGAGCATAGCAGCGAGCATGTCACAGAGTCGGTGGCCGACTTGCTGGCCCTCGAGGAGCCGGTGGACTACAAGCAGAGTGTCCTGAATGTGGCCAGTGAGGCAGGCAGCAAGCAGAAAGCGGTGGAGGAGGAGCTGGATGCGGAGGACCGGCCCGCCTGGAACAGCAAGCTGCAGTACATCCTGGCCCAGATTGGCTTCTCGGTGGGCCTTGGCAACATCTGGAGGTTTCCCTACCTGTGCCAGAAAAACGGAGGAGGTAAGAGGCAGCTCTGCCTGTCCCAGGGGTGCCCTGCAAATGGGCTGGGCTGAAAGGTACAAAGGAACACCCCATGCTGAGGCAGAACTGGGGCCCTTGTAGGTTGACATTCAGTATTCCAGAGTAAGACTCCCCAGGAATAGCTGTGACGATGGCTAATAGCTCTCCAGAGGCTGCAGAGCATGATGATAAGAATGTGAGCTCTGGCCCCAGATTGCCTGGGTTCAGATTCCAGCCCATCCAGTCAGCTCTGGGACCTTGTACCAGTCACTTAATCTCTCTGTGCCTCATCTGTAAAATGGGGATAATAGTAGTTCCTGCCTCACAGATAGTTGGGAGGATTAAATGACTTTACGTGTAAAATGCTTAGCACAGTACCTAACTCATAGCAAAGAGCAAATGTTGGCCATTAATACTGAAAGCTTACTAGGTGACTGGCACTGTTCTAAACACTTAATGGATATTAAGTTTATGACAATAGCTTCATGGATGAAAATGAGCATAAAGCCAGTTCCCAGAAGGCAGAGATCAATCATATCCCCGCTTTCCTGTTTCTCCATCATTTCTGACACCAGCTGCCCACACGGCATTCTCTCTGTGTTCCTAGCCACGTGGAGCTAGGTCAGACCTTGTAAGTTAAGAGGCACTGTTCTTGGTCGTTAATTTGCTAGAATGACTCACAGAACTCATGGAGAATATTATACTTATGACTACCGGTTTTATTGTAGTGAAAGGAAGTAAATCAGGATCATCATAAGAGAGAGATCCACCGATGAGGTCTGGGAAGGTTCCCAGTGTGGACCTGCCATGTTTCAGGGAGGGCACATCACCCTCCCTTCTCCAACCGGGAAGCTCTCTGAGCCTTTGTGTTCCAGGCTTTAATTGGCTAGTCCTGCATGATAGGTCAGAGGTCAAATAATGCCTCCTGAGCCTACTTGATGTCAGCCTTCCAGGTGAGTCTTTTCTGGTCTGACCAGCACCCACTTGCCAGCACAGATCCTCAGGTGTGGCCTGGAAGTTTCAGACCAAAGCACCCCAATTACTCCAAGGGTTATTTCTCCAGAGCCAAGGACAAAGGCTTTCTTACTTCTTTACTAAGTCCTTTACCCCACAGATTAAATACTGCTGATATCTACACAGTTTTGAACAACCAAAGCACCAAATTCAGGTAGTTCAACCTAATACTAACTCATTGAATCCTCCCAACAACCCTATGAGAAAAGAGTTATCATTATCCTTAGAGACTGCAAAACAGGCACAGAGAGGTTAGGTAACTTGCTCAAGGTCACACAGCTAGTGACAGAGTCAGGTTCACACCTGACAGCCTGGTCCCAGAGCCTGATTCCTTAACCACCATACCTACTGGCTGCCAGGTGGGAGGGTCCTCATGCTGCCCTTCTTATTTAAGCCACCTCAAGGATCTTGCTTCAGGTATCAAATTCCTGCCAGCACTTCCAGCCCTCAGGGTGGATAGAGGCCCCTAGGACTTGTTCCCCCAGGACTTTCCCCCCCAGCAACTCGGAGGCAGGCTGAAATTTTCCAAAGGCAGCTTGCTGAGAGACCAGGGTAAAATTAGTGGAAAATAAATAAGGGGAAATCCAACAGGCTGAAAGCAATGTTTCCAAGTTTATATGTCTGGTGCTGAGAAAGTGGTCTGAGTCAGCAGAGAGCTTCTTGCCCCTGAATCTCCATGCCCTGGGATTGCCACATTCCAGCTTTGCAGGCATTTTAACTGGTCTCCTTCTTTCCCTGTTCTGTGGGTCTCTGTCCACATAGGCTGTCCCCAAAGATGCGGCCCCATTCAGGAACACTCCCCTCCTTTTCAGAACAGATTCTTTCTGGTTCAACAGCAAAGTCTAGCCGGGGGACTTCTTATTCTTTCCAGTTTCTATTGAAGGGCAGGGCGTGAGAATGCCCTCTTGGCCCCCTTGCTATTGAATTAGGCCAGAGGCTTCCATCTTTCCACCCTGGCGTAGTATATCCACCACATGGTCTTAGTTTTTTGTTTTTTTTTTCAATAAGTGACTGCCAATCAGAGCTTTTGGTCTGCATGGCACGGCCGGGTCACTGAGTAGATATCAGTCCAGCCCAAAGCAAATGTATAGATATAAGTGTGTGGTCTCCTTTATGCTCTGTGAGATGTTAAAAATAGCTTGAAGTCACCCAAGATGACTTTGAAAAACACATGGCATTTGGGGACTTCAGCTGGGAACCTCTTACCTTGTCCTTTCTGGCTTAGATGACCAGTTCTGTCTGTGCACTTGGTGCTGAATCACAGAGTCCCTCTCCCCACCCCACCCCCACCCCCAGGGCAGTGTTCTTGCCAAAGTCTGCCAGTCACAGTGTCACTGGACAGTCTCCGTGGCACCAGACACCTAGGACCACCCCCAGAAGGACAATGCCATCAACTGCAGGGTTCCACATTCCTGCCTGCATTCCTTCATGTCTCTGGTTCCTCGAATCCCTTTTTTATCTCTGCCTTTAACCATCCCATAATGTATGGGTTTTATAGAAGTCATCTTGAGTATTTTTTAGAAGGAGGTAAATTATCACAAGAAGGAGGCAGCTGTTTGTTCTGAGAATTTATCCTCAATGGTTATGAGCCATTTAACTGCTCTCCTTCCCCTGCCCTGTGGGTCTCTCTCCAAGTAGGCTGTCCCTAAAGATGCAGCCCCATTCAGGAACACCCTCCCCCTTTTCAGAACAGATTCTTCCCTGGTTCAACAGCAAAACTTAGTTCTGGATCTAAGCTCTGCTGCTCCACCAAGCTCTCCCAGATGCTGACAGTTTCTTTATTCTGCATCCTCTTAGTTTGCTTTTTTTTTTTTCTCTGTGCATTTTTATGAGAAAGCACAGATGTTTATCAAGTGATTACTGTGGGTAGGTAACTCATTTAATCCTTGTGACAACCTTGTGCAATAGGTGTAGGCTTGAATCATATGAAGTGGCCATTTTTGTAAGCCAAAAGTGGTCAAATATCAGCAATTTCATATTTTTGTCCTCTTTATACAGATGAGAACACAGCAGCACAGAGAGGTCGAGTAATTTGCCCAAAGTCACACAGCTAGTAAGTGGCAGAGCCAGGATTCAAGCCCCGGAGGTCTGACTTCAGGGTCTGGATCTTAACCCCTAGTCAATATGTATCTCAACAATCTGAGATCAAGGTGGTCTTCTAAACCCCAGCAGTAACCCCAGGGTTTTCCAGCGGCTCAGAGTGTAGACAGAGACATAGACTATTAGAGAACAGGGTCCTCAGAGATCCTGGAACCCAGCCCCTTGTGGTCATATTCTGCTCCATTTCCTGAAGCCCTGAATGGTGCTCCCAGCTGTTCAAACTGATGACCTGAGGCTCCAGAGGGCCACTAAAACATCAATGGAAATCCAGTTGGGTACCCAAGTTGTGTTTTCTCAGGTGGAGGAGGATCTTGTTACATTGCCAGATGATTTCAGCAAGGGTTGATATGAGAGTACCTCTGGTTAACCAAGGATTCTGCTCACCCAGATAGCAGTCCCTGGAACCCTCTGGTTAGCTGGACCTTGCCATGGCAGAGAGACCTGCAGCCATGTCAGTGCCCTGGGCCTGGCTGGGGCACACAGGGCCTGATGGCAGGAGGCTAGTTCCTGGTCTTTGCCGCAGGCTGGTTCTTTGGACGGCACCTACCTAGACTCTTTGCCTGGTTGTTTGGGGAGAGGAGAGAAGCATCCATAGAGGATCCCAGCCTGCTCCGCTGACACCCCGACACCCATCTCCCTGCATATTGTGCCCTGTCCAAGGACACGAGGGCGAAACACAAAACCAGCGAGGCTGTATCCCTTTGCCTCCTGCAGCAAATCACGTCTCTCCTCTTCTATGTCCCCATGCCCAAGATAAGAGACTGAGTTAGACCAGAAGTCTAAGGGTGTGGTCACTCAGACCCTCCCTCCGATGGGCACTGTGGTGAGGCTATTTGCTGGTGACGAGCTGAATTTAGATGGACTGTGTGTATGTGTGTGTTTAATGGGTTAGATGCTGTTGTATTAGGCTTGGTGGGTCACCTCCCCAGGAAGCCTTTCCTGATTAGCTCCGTTGGCCCCCAACCCCTCCTTTACTGTGTCCCTCAGCATGTATGTGCTTTGTTGGCCGTGTGTGTGTGTGTGTGTATCTGTGTGTGTTTCTATTTATGTCTGTCGGGGGGGGGGTCTGTATGTATGTCTTTATGTGTGTTGTGTGCCTCTGTGTGTGTGTGTGCTCACGCGCTGACTTTGCTCATGTGAATCTGAAGGTCTTGCTGTCCCGTGGTAGTGTCTCTGCCTTCTGTAGACCCTCAATGAACAGTTGACTGTTGACAAGTGCCCAGGCTTGTGTGCAGGCTTGCCTGGTCCCTGGGGTTCATGCGCAGATTGGGCACACGTTTGGGGAGCATATGGGAGGTGATGTTCTGGGGGAGGAGCAGTGTGTCTGGGAGTCTCCTGGACACTCCACTTGTGAGGCTTGGTCTGGGGCACTGGGTGACCAGTCCAGGCACTGGTGACTGGGCTGGCCTGACACTGTTTGACAGACAGGCAGGCTGTGCTACCAGCGCTGCTAACAGCACTAGGTTGTTGTTGGCCCGGCTCTCAGCAGGGGCACTCGTCTGTGTCCGGACGTGGCTTTAATTCTCCTGCTAAATGCCCTGTCACTTGAAATCAAGATTGTGTCTGCAGTGAGGCCCAGGACAGCGAGATTAATTTATCATCTGGAGTCTTTAGTGAGATCCATTCTCCCCTTTAAGATCCTCCTGGCTACGCTTTCCTGAGCTGCTAATTTCTGTCCCGTTCCTCTCAATTAGCTGTAGATTAATGACCATTCTGGTCAGATCCTCTCTCCCTGGAAAGCTTCCAAGCACCACGTCCCTGGAGCTGCCCAATCTGCTGCGTCAGCATCTGGTTCCCTGGGGAAATTGTGCCCCTGTGTCTGGGCCCCTGGGGGGCAAGCGAGCAGGGCCCCCTATGTGGGTCTGCTGCTTGGGGGCAGGAAGAGTGTAAGCAGGTGTCCACATTGTGAGGTGACTGTGTCTGTCCATGTGTGACTTGGCATGTGGATTCCAGAGAGGCAGTATGATGTGTGTTGTGTCTGTCTGTCTGTCTGTCTTTGAGTCTATCCTTGTGAGAGGGAGGGATTGACTGCATGTGGATTCCTCCCTTAGTGTTTCGGGTCAAGGGAATGGGGGGGGTGGCAGGGGAGGAGGGCTATGTGAGCCAGTGTGTGGTGGGGCATACGAGGGGCGAATTATCCAATAGGCAAGGTAAGCATGGTGCTTACCTTGCTTACCAGATCATCTGTAGTGAAGTTATTCACTACAGGTTAGTAAGTAAGCATAAGTATGCCTGTGTTTACTTTGCTTACTGAGTCATCCACCCCTGTCAGGATTGTAAATTTGAAAAGAGGCTTTGATTCTGTAGGAAGGTGCTGTTGGGTTGGGAGAGAGACAGATGCCAGCCATACCTAGAAGCAGAATCTTTGATGTGGTGAAAAATGTGAAATCATTCACTACAGATGATCTGGTAAGCGAAGTAAGCACCGTGCTTATCTTGCCTATTGGATAATCCATCCCTGGGTCACAGGAATGAGCCAGGCCATTCATGCAGGAACACAAGGACTGGAGCCGTTTGAGGATGTCAGAGATGTAGCCGGGACACAGGACGCGCTGTACCCCCTTTTCCCTCACCCATACTTCATGTGCTTTCCAGCATCCCTCCTCTCTCCCCATAGGTGCCTACCTGGTGCCCTACCTGGTGCTGCTGATCATTATCGGGATCCCCCTGTTCTTCCTGGAGCTGGCTGTGGGCCAGAGGATTCGCCGTGGCAGCATTGGCGTGTGGCACTACGTGTGTCCCCGCCTGGGGGGCATCGGCTTCTCCAGCTGCATAGTGAGTTGAGGGGGCTGGGGGCTGGCTAAGTGGGAGGCAAAGAGGCTGCTCTTGGATACCTGGTAGGAGGTCACAGTTTACAGACCACAGCCCTGGGCTGGGCCAAGGGCAGGGCTGGAAACCCTCAGCTGGTATCCCAGGACCACAGTCACCATATTTCCTGCCTAAAACAGGATGTCATATTTGAAATTGGTGCTACACAGGAAAAGCTGGGGCATATTCACGAGGGGCTACCTGAGACATCTCAAGCAGAGTTCTCTGCAGGCCTATGGGCCATCTCAGATACCACTCTCTGCTGATCAGCCAGCCAGCTCCCGGTGAGGGGAGGCCCTTCCTCTTTCCGTGGTTAAAGTGCATTTTAACTGGGTAAGCGGGTGGAGCAGAAGGAGGCATTTCAGTCCTGGGCCTCAGGGTCTCCTTGCCATTTTGCTGTGCAAGTGAGCAGAGTTAGAGAAGGCTCAGACAGGAACGCTGTGGCCAACTCAGGACCGGTGAGGCTTTGAAACAGTGAGAGACAGGGTGACCCTACTGGCCTTGGGTAGGGGACTCCCCAAGGGTCCAGGCCCCTCCAAGGAGGCTGCGGATGAGGCCATCCTCAGAGGTCTAGGTGAGGAAACCGAGTATCCCTTAAGGGCAAAGCCTGTAGACACCTGTGCTCACACTCAGACACCTCTTCTGGAAGAGGCTGATAATTCTCAGGCCTGGCAGCAGGCTGAGAGCAAACGAGAGTGTGTCTCCCTGCTGTCATCCAGGGGATCACCTCTGCACAGATGTGAACAGTACCAGTTGCTACTGAGTCGACTCCAACTCATGGCGACCCCATGTGTGTCAGAGTAGAACTGTGCTCCATAGGGTTATCAGTGGCTGATTTTTCAGAAGTAGATCGCCAGGTCTTTCTTCCGAGGAGCCTCTGGGTGGACTCAAACTGCCAACTTTTTGGTTAGCAGCCGAGTGTGTTAACCCTTTGCACCACCCAGGTACTCTACACAACCAAATCCAGCGCACTGTACTGAGGCTGCTGCGTGTATACACAGGAGTGTGTGTGTGATCTTCCCCTTAGACTGAACGCGCCCAAGTAAAGGATTGGGTTCTCCTCCTACAGTCCCCGTAAGGTTTGCTGTATGAGCACGTGCCCCTGCACACAGGAGCTCAGGTCAAATTGCTGAAGCAAGCGGCCTTCAGCTCTCACACTAACCAGCAATCTCAGTGATGCATAATGTAGCCAGGTCCCTGGAGATAGAAGGGAGGCACCTCTCAACACCCAAAGTGGATGCAACATATCCCTGTGCAGGAAAAGCATTGCTTCCAACGAAACCCCTCATACCCTCAGTCAGAGTCCATGCCCTCTTGTTTTAAATAAATTCCACCAAGGTTAGATATTGTGTTTCCAAGCCTATGATGGTTTAGAAGCAACAAATGAGAACTGATATGTTTCTAGAGGCAGGCTGCTGACAGTGGCAAAGAGAGAGTAGTATCCTGAAAGAAAGAAGGACATAGGAAACCAATGAGAAGCATCCAGAAAACCTCAAAAGCACTGCAGTCTGGGGCCATTTGCTATGGGGTGAAATGCTGCGCAGGCCCCCATAGCCCTGGGGGCTCTCTGTAATTATAATCCTGAGTCATCAGGAAATGCCAGGGAAGCGCTTCCAGCATTTTGGAAGAATTTCAAACTGGGAAGGATTAGCATTGTTAAGAGTTTGTTGCTTACAGGGGAATATTTTAATATCTGAAAATTTGTGGATTCCCTGGATACCAGATGAATGGAATATTATGGGGAGGCCCTCAACTGCCCACATCTTGTCTCATCTTCCTCCTTCAAGGCTGTGCAACTGGGTTACGTATAGTTGGGTACTGTGCTCTGGGCTTTGATGGAGGGAGCTAGAGTTGCCTGCAACCTCCCCACACACCCCTGTGGCCTTTGTCCTCAGGTCTGCCTCTTTGTTGGGCTGTACTACAATGTGATTATTGGCTGGAGCATCTTCTATTTCTTCAAGTCCTTCCAGTACCCACTGCCCTGGAGTGAATGTCCTATTGTCAGGAATGGGACCGTGGCAGGCAAGTATTAGACCCCTGAGGGACCCCAGCTGGGGACCTCAGCCAGCCCTGTCCCAGGAAGGAGTATAAGAGATTTAGGGCACAGATTTGGGATGTCACTGACTTGCTGTGCACCCTGGATAAGTCACTTAACCTCTCTGAACCTCCTTTCCTCTTCCCCAGTGAGGATGAACTCTTACTGGCCTATCCCAACAGAATTCTTATTGGGATTGAGTAATGAGTGTAGGTAAAACTCTGGAAATTGTGACTTTCATTTAACTGTTATCAACTATGCTGTGTAACTCTAACGCCATCCTAACTGGGAACAATCTAATTTGCATGCCAGTCCTATAAAAGCTAGATTATTATCCCACCTCACAGATGGGAAAACTGAGGCCCAGAAGTGACTTTCCCATAGTCACACCACCCATTTAACCAAAGATCTGGGATGAGAATCCAGGTCTCCAGGTCCTAGCTTAGGACCTTTCCCAAACAAATTTAGGCCAGTGCATTCTAACCCTTCCTGCCCTCCTAGGTAGATGTGGGCTGGAGGGTGGTATGGGTGGGAATTCAGCCAAGTCAGTGTGTCCTGAAGCCACCTGGGCCCCGTTAGGATTCCAGGAATCCTCAGGTTCTGCCAGATCCTGGCTAACCCTGAGCAAGCACAACCCCTTCCTGCTGTCTACCCTCAGCCATCCCCTCATCCTCTGCTGCCCTGGTGGCGGTCCAGCAGAGGAGGTGGCCCCACGGATCTCAGCCACTGAGGCCCTGTGGCCTTTGCTGCATTTCAGTGGTGGAGGCAGAGTGTGAAAAGAGCTCAGCCACTACCTACTTCTGGTACCGAGAGGCGTTGGACATCTCCAACTCCATCTCAGAAAGTGGGGGCCTCAACTGGAAGATGACCCTGTGCCTCCTTGTGGCCTGGAGCATTGTGGGCATGGCCGTCGTCAAGGGCATCCAGTCCTCAGGGAAGGTGAGTGGAGGGCACCCAGACCGAAATGGGCAGCAGAAAGTCAGGGAGGGCAGAGGGCTAAGAATCCTGGGTGGCCCCATGCGAGGTCCTTAGGGTGGTCTCAGGCTCTGGTGTGGCTCAGGATGATGACATTGGCCCCTAAAGAAGGGGGTGGGAGTATCACTGCTGCGGCATTGTTTCCCGTGGACAGCCCACCAGGAGTACACCAGGACTGGGCCTTCGGAGACCTCGCTGCCCTAACCCCCAGCTGCCTCTGCACTCAGAAAACTCAGGCCTGCTCTGAAGACATTAAAGAGGAGGGAAACTAGAAGCATTGGCTAGGGACGTCTATCTAGGTCCTAGCCCCTCAAGATTCCCAAACAAAAGCACTAGAAAAGTCTACTTTGAGCAATTTTGGGTAAAAACCAACAGCTCATCATGTCTACAACTAAAGGGCTCCTTGGGTGCTGTGTGTGAAGGGGGCTCGGAGGTCTGTTTTCTACCATCTCTGAGGGTGCAGACCAGCTACGCCCCACACACCCTTTTCCAGCAGCTCAGCCCTCTTTTAAGTAAGGGCACCTTCTTATTTGTCACATAACAATATTCATCGATTTCCAGGGCTGGAAAGGACGTTTGAGAACCCAAAGTCCAATCCAGTCATTTTACAGATGAGGAAACTGAGGCCCAGAGAGGGAAAGCAGCCTGCCTAAGGTCACACAGCCAGCCAGTCTCAGAGCTGGAACTAGAACCCTGGCTGTCTGTCTCAGCCTCCAGGGTTCTTTACCAAACTTGGGGAGCAAGGAAGCTAAGTCACCCAGAAAGGTAGAGTGGGCCCAGGCACTGGCCTCTGCCATCTCCGAAGGCCCAAATAGCAGCTAACACTTCGTGGCACTTATTTGGCACCGCCACATGTATGAACTTATGTGGTCTATAACAACCTTATAAGTTAGGAATCATTATACCCGTTTTATAGATGAGGAAATGGAGGCACACTGAGGTTAAGTCATTAGCCCCAGGTAGCATGGTTGGTACATGGTAGAGCCTGGAGCAGAGCTCAGGCAGTGTAACTCCAGACATACACTCTCTTAACTTCTCCACCGTTCTGCCCCCACAGCCCTCCTGTTGCTTTGTTTCAGCTCAGCAAACATTTTGTGGGCATGTTCTTCGTGTGAGGCTCTGTACCAGGCATGTGGGGATATAGAAATGTGCAAAAAATGCACATGGTTCCTGCTAAATAAAGAGCATGCAGGGTGTAATCACAAGAGGCTAGGAGCTGCTCCTGATGTTATTTGCTTGGGACCTACCTATCCAACCTCCCGAAGGTCTTTTGTCAAAGGAGTTCTAAGGACAGGGAGATGCTTAGAGGGTCCACTGGAGGCAGGGATAGAAGAGCAGAAATGAGGCATGGAAAATTGAAGAGGAGAGAACAAAGGGCTCCTTCAACCCTTGGTGGCCCTGGAGTGTTGGGAGGATGCCTGGCTCAGCCCCGCCAGCCCTTGGAAAGGAGAAAACAAGCCCAGGCACAGACCATGCAGACTCCAGCTTGGCCCTGATCCTGCCTCCATCTTGGCTCAAAGCCAGATGTGCAGTGGTTTGGCCCTGTGCCCCCGGATGCCTGGGCTCTGCCTTCTGCTGCCATCAGAGGAGGCTCGTGTGCCCCAGCTGTGAATGGGAGTGGAGCCAGCCGCAGGAGGTGCTCTGCCCAAAGTGAGACGCTGTCCTCTCTGCAGGTGATGTATTTCAGCTCCCTCTTCCCCTACGTGGTGCTAGCCTGCTTCCTGGTCCGGGGGCTGCTGCTGCGAGGGGCCGTCGATGGCATCGTACACATGTTCACTCCCAAGGTAAGGGTCTGGGCTCCCGCATGCTGCGGGACACTGACCGCTCCACTGGGCCTGGTCAGCTGCATGCAGCTTAATGAACACTGAGCAGCTGGTGCTCTGTGTTGGGCGTCGTGTCAGGTCTCAGACGGATGCACAGGGGAAGGGGGCCTGGGCCCTGCCCTCAAGGATCCAAGGAGAGGGACAACGCATCAATTTGGGTGAAATCAGAAAAGGCTTCAGGGAGGAGGTGACATCTGAGTTGAGCCTTAGGGAGCTGGTAGGATTTAATGGGTGGCAATAGGCCATTGCAATCAAAGGGAGCCAAATGGGCAAGAGCATGGAGGTGGGAAAGCGCTGGGCATGTGAGGCAATGGTGGGAAGTCAGTGTGACTGGGGCAGGGAGAAGTGGGAGGCTTCATTGGGTGGATCCATGATAGCAGGAATGGAGAGAAGATGCCTAAGAGCTGAAAGCTCCCCCAGGAATCCCATTTCAGACCCAAATAGGGGGAATGGGACTACTATTTTATTAAAGATAATAAATCCCATTGAGAGTGACTTTAACCTTACTAAACCCTTTCACAGCTCTCATTTAACCCTCTCAGTAGCCCAGTGAAGGGGACAGAGAAGAACCACATTTGCATTCAGAGATTGCAGCAGAGACGCAGGCATTGTGAAGATGAACATCCAGATTTCGTAAAGGTGGTCTTGCTCCAACAAGTGGCCTTGTCTCTCTGTGACCACCCCCAGACCCAGCTGGCATGAACCAGTCCACTGAGGAATAAGAGAATCTCAAATGCAGCCTGGCATGCCCTTCAAGGTGCCCCAAGCAATGTACATGAATCACCTCAGCTGGCCAGGCTGGGAAGTCCACCTCCAAAATGCCAGCTGATCAATAAGCAACCAGCAGGGGCCTAGGGAGACTCCAGTCCCTGGGCTTAGGTCAGAGCTCGGCCAGATCAGCTCGAGGCCCTCACCATTGGCCCCCACTGCTCAGTAGTACCATCTTGCAGATGCACTCATGGACATGCACACACACACACGCAAACACACAGAAATTTCGTACAGGATGACACAGGGAGAAGAGTATAGATCCACTGGGGCTTAAAACCCCCATTACCTTCCTCCTCCCCTGCTCTGTTGCTGTGATGTTTGCAGGCGGGGGTGGGGGCAGGGAGAGGGGGACATGGCAATGGCCAGGGCACAAACTGCTCCACGGTCACCAGACCGTGCGTACATCGACCCCAGGCATTCTTGGATCTAACATCAGAGCTTTCTACACGAACAACCACAAAGGCTCACTTGATGCAACACTTAGTGAATTTCCTGAGGCATGAATGTGAATCCCGAGCTGTGTCACTGGCCCGGTTGTTAAGAAGAAAACAATACAAGCCTGGTTTCTTTGGTGGGGAGATGGCCGTGAAAAGGAAGCCAACTGTTTTTATGAATGGCTTCAACTATATTTCTAGACTCATGATCAGTTGAATGTGTGCGCTTGAGTTTTTCAGTTATTCACTTTATGAGGAAATTATATGCTCTGGTTTCGTCCATTAAGTTTGGAGATTCACAAGGTCTCCAGATGGGCTCCTTGGTGGTATTGAGTCGGCAGTATGGAACTCCAGGAGCAAATGGGACAGATCTGCTGGGATTGGCTTCCTGTCCCAGCATACACAATATTGCTCCCCACTTGGTTCAGACCCTCTTTAAAACATCTTTTTAATTTTGAAATATTTTAAGCTATAAAAACATATGTAATAATATAACAAATATCCTTAGGAATTAAAATATTACAGATACCGTTAAAGTGCCTACGTAGTCTTCCCTGATCTCATTTCCTTCCCTCCCCAGAGAAAAGCACTATACTGAATTTGGAGTTTGTCCTGCTAAGGCATTAAAAATTTGTAATACATACATGGACATGCATAAGGAATGTATAGCATTTGCACATACTTTTAAACTTTTTATAAATGGCATCATATTATACCTAACCTTCTGCAATTTGCTTTTATTTTTGCTCAGCGCTGTTTTTTGAGATTTATCCATACTAACATACATAGCTCTAAAACCAAAAAACCTGTTGTCGTGGAGTCTGTTCTGACTTATAGCGGCCCTATACACAGGGAAGAACTGCCACATAGGGTTTCCAAAGAGCAGCGGGTGGCTTTGAACTGCTGACCTTTTGGTTAGCCGCCAAGCTCTTAAGCATTGTGCCACTAGTGCAACTATTTTTACTGCTGTGTAGTATTCCATTGTAGGACTAAACTCAAATGTATTTATCCATTTTTTGGTTGATGATCCTTTAAGTTATTTCCAATTTTGTTCACCATCAGTAACAATGCTGCAATAGTCATTCTTGCACAGGTCTTCATGTGCACACATTTCTCTAGGGCATATATGTAGGAATGGGATTGCTATATCAAAAGGTATGCATATCTTCAGTTTCACTGGATGTTGGCCAAATTGCTCTCCAAAGTGCTTGTATCTATTAATGCTCCCACCTAGTTCCCCCACATTTGTCAGACATCAATTTTTGCGAGTCAAAGAGTTACAAAGTAGTTGATATGCACTTTGAACAACAGGGGTCCTCCTTTCCAAAACTGTTCTTGAATGTTTAGGAAACACAGAGTGATCCTACTTTAGCATTTGCAGAGGCCAGAGTTTTCATGAGGTGAAGCTTTAAAAATCAAATCTGGAGGGCCCTAGAGGAGCCACGTCACCAAGGACCAGCATGGTGCAGCCCGTGGCCCATCCAAGTCTTGGGACTTTCAGGTCTGAATAGAGCCTGTGGGGCCTATCTTGAGAACTTGCCACTAAGCAGCTCCATGGGGGCAGCTCTCCATGGAGGGATGTGTTGAGCTGGAAGAGGAATCCTAGAGGGCCTCATACGCTAACTGCTCCACCGAGGCCCTTCACAGTCTGTGCCACTGTTTGCTCAAGGCAGTTAAGGCCAGTGGTGATGGCTGGGGTAAGGCTCCAACCTTTCAAACCTCTCCAAGTCATCTGCTAAAAGGGTGGACCCCCTTTCAAAAATCGCCTGACAGTCTATACACTGGGAACTACTACTGCAGCACTGTGACTGTTTATGCACAGAATTGGGGTGAAATGAGGGGGCGTAGTGGTTAAGAGCTATGGCGAGCTATGGTTGCTAACCAAAAGGTTCGCAGTTTGAATCCACCAGCTGCTCCGTAGAAACCCTAGGGGCAGCCCTACTCTGTTGTATAGGGTCAGGATGAGTTGGAATCAACTTAATGGCAGTGGGTTTGGTTTGGTTTTTTGGAGGGAGCCATGTCAAGTTCTTGCCCTGGAATGGTGCTATAGAGTACCAGGATCACTGCACATAGTTGCCCAGGCTCTGCACTGCTCTGTTCATATAGACTACAATGTGAATGGCATCCCCAGGGGTTGTGCCATCCAGCAGCCCTGGCAGAGTGCAAGTAGATTTTTGGCCAAGGCATCTCCGAACCCACTCAGGAGAGGCTGAGGCTCTCCTGAATTATACTGAATGATCTGAAAGTCTTCCAGCATCAGAAATAATCCAGGCCATAGGACCTGGACTTTCAGTTCACGTCTTCAAGCAAACAGCTACTGGATATGATGAATACAGTGTGACCAGGATAACATGGTAACCTACTAGCACCTTCGATGGACCAGTAACTCATGTTAATGACGAGTGAACTTCTTGAGTAGTTTATTTCCTGATTACTTCCTTTCCATCCATTTAAAAACTCAAGTCAGCATGGGGTACTAGGCAATTAATCATGTGATTTGCACAACATAAAATGGCGGATTATGATGGCTTTTCTAACCACCAAAACTTTCAGGGAATGTTTATCAAAATTATAACTGTTCTTGTCCTTCAGCCCAGCAATTCCACTTCTAGGTATTTATCCTACAGACGTACTCACGCACAAGCATTTGTTTTAATAGCAAAAGATTGAAAATAACTCAAATGACCATCATTCATTTATTCAACAAATGTTCATTGAATGCCTGTTATGTGCTGGGCACTATTCTGGGTCCAGGGATACAGCAGTGAACCAAGCAAGCAAATGTCCAAACCCTCATGGAACTTATATTTTAGTGGCAGGAGATAGACTATATAAGATAAAAATTTGTTGAATGGTGTTGCTAAGGAGAAAAATAAAGCAGAAAAAGAAGGATTAGAGGCATTAGGGGAGAGGAGTTGCAACTTTAGAGAGTGTGATCAAGGAAGGCCTCACTGAGAAGGTAACATTTGAATGATGACCTGAAGGAGGTGAGAGAGCAGGCCATGTGAATATTTGGAATTAGCCCATTCCATTCCAAACAGAGAGAACAAGTGAAAAGGCCTTGAACTCTGGTGTTTCTGGCATAGTCAAGGAGGCCAGTGTGGCTGGCACAGGGAAGAGAGAGTGGTAGGACATGCCATTAGGGAGGCAGTCAGCAGCCACATCATGGGGTCTTGTAGACCAGGTAAGGACTTTGGCTTTTACTATGGGTGAAACGGGAGCCACTGGAGAGTTTTAAGCAGAGGAGTGACATGATCTGACCTCTGCCTTAGACACTGATCATTCTGGCTACCATTGAGAATTTGAGGGGGCAAGGATTGAAGCAGTGGGACTGACCAGAAGGCTTCTGCAGCCCAGGTGAGAAGTGACTATAGTTTGGACCCAAGTGATGGCAGTAGGGGTCATGAGAAGTAGTCAGGTTGAGGATACATTTAGGAAGTAAGTAGAGTCGACAAGATTTGCTGTTGGATTGAATGTGAGGTGTGAGAGAAAGAAAAGAGTCAAGGATACTCCTGGGTTGTTCGCCTGAGCAACTAGAAGGATGGAATTGGCATTTACAGAGATGGGGGAAGATGGAAGGAGGCGAAGATTTGGTGGGGAACATCGAGAGTACTGTTCTGGGTATGGCAGGTTTAAGATGTCTAATAGATTGTCAGGGGAGATATTGAGTTGGTAGGTGGGCATATGATTGTGGGTATATGACCCCTGGAGGTCAGGGAGGGGAGATATGAATTTGAGAGCCCGAGGTAGCAGAGAGGATTTAAAGCCACGGGGCTGGATGTGATCACCTGGAGAGTGAACGTAGATAGACAGGAGAAGAGGCCTGAGGACTGAGCACTGGGGCAGCGCAACGTCTACAGGTGGGGGGAAGGGGGTGCCAGAGAGGGAGCAGAAGAAAGGGAGAAAGACATCCATCCCAGAGGCAAAGTGGAGAAAATGCTTTCAGAAAGAGGGAATGGTCAACTGTGTCCAAAGCTGCTGAGAAGTCAGGTGATGAGGACTGAGACATGACCAATGCACTTGGTAACCAAGAGGTCACTAGTGACCTTAACAAGAGATGTTTGGGTGGCATGCTGGGGACAAAATCTAATAGTAATGGTTTTCAAGGGAAAACAGGAGTTAGAGACAAGTGACATAGACCACTTATTTTTCAGAGTTTTGCTAGAAAACGGAGCAGAGAAATGAGAAATGGGATGGTAACTGGAGATGGTCACGGGGTCAAGGGTGTTATTTCAGAACAGTCTAGCAGTTCCTCAAATTATTAAACATAGAATTACCATATGACCAGCAATTACACTCCTGGACACAGATCCAAGAAAAATGAAAGCATACATCCACACAAAAACTAGTACATGAATGTTTATAGCAGCGTTGTTCCTAATAGCGAAAAAGTAGAAACTATCAAATGTCTATCAGCTGATGAATGCAAAAAAAATATGAGTGGCACAGTGGTTAAGAGCTGCAGCTGTTAACCAAAAGGTCAGCAGTTCGAATCCACCAGCCACTTCTTGGAAACCCTATGGGGCAGTTCTACTCTGTCCTATAGGGTAGCCCTGAGTCGGAGTCTACTTGACTGCAACTGGTTGGATCAGTTTCTGGTTTTAGTTAGTTAGATATCTGTACAATGGAATATTATTCAGACATAACAAGGAATAAAGGCCTGATACACTGCAACATGGATGAACTTCGCAAACATTATGCTGAGTGAAAGAAGCCTGTCACAAAATACCACATATTGTATTATTCCGTTTATGTGAAATGTCCAGAAGAGGCAAATCCACAGAGACAGAAAGTAGATTAGTGGATGCTTAGGGCTGAAGGGAGGTTGCGGGATAGATGCGGAGTGACTACTAATGGGGACAAGGTTTCTTTTTGGGGTGATGAAAATTTTCTAAAATTGATTGTGGTGATAGGAGCACAACTCTGGGAATATGCTAAAAACCACTGAATTGTACACTTGAAAAAAATAATAATCCCCAAAAGAGGGAAATTGATGATTTAGGAGAGAAGGGGACCAAAGTCCTTGAATCAGCAATAGAAATACAATCCAGCGTCCAAGAAGGGGAGTTGGTCTTAGCTAGGAGCATTGACAGTTCCCAGAGTCTCAGGAGGGTGAGTCTGTGGGCACAGACGCTGGTAGGGGAGAAGCTGTGGAGAGGACAGTCTGTGGGGGCTCTCTTCTGATTGCATCATTTTTCTCAGTGAAGTAGGAAGCAAGGTCATCAGCTGAGAGTAGGAATGGTGGAGATGGGGTTGGAAGTTTGAGGGGGAGCTAGTGTGAAATAATTATGTAAGAGATCAGGGGAATGAGTGGGCAGGGGCAGTGCTGAGGGCACACTGGAAGCTATGGGTTGGGAGTGTGAGGTGAACTCTGTCAGCATTGTTATAAAACTAAAACCGCAAACCTGTTGCTGTCTAGTCGATTCCGACTCATAGCGACCCTATAGGGCAGAGTAGAACTGCCCCATACGGTTTCCAAGGAGCGGCTGGTGGGTTTGAACTGCTGACCTTTTGGTTAGCAGCTGAACTCTTTTTTTTTTTTTAAATAGTGCTTTAGGTGAAAGTTTACAGTTCAAGTTAGTTTCTCATACAAAAATTTATACACACATTGTTATGTGACCCTAGTTGCTCTCCCTGTAATGTGACTGCACATTCCTCCTTTCCACCCCGGATTTCCTGTGTCCATTCAACCAGCTCCTATCCCTTTCTGCCTTCTCATCTCATCTCCGGATAGGAGCTACCCATTTAGTCTCCTGTATCTACTTGAAGTAAGAAGCACACTGTTCATGAGTATCATTTTACATCTTATAATCCAGTCTATTTTTTCTGAAGAGTTGGCTTCAGGAATGGTTTTAGTTCTAGGTTAACAGAGAGTCCGGGGGCCATGTTTTCTGGGTTTCCTCCAGTCTCAGTCAGACCATTAAGTCTGGTCTTTTTACTAAAATTTGAATTCTGCACCCTACTTTCCTCTCTGTTGTGTTCCCTGTCAGGATGGTCATCGGTGGTAGCCAGGCACCATCTAGTTCTTCTGATTTCAGGCTGTTGGAATCTCTGGTTTATGTGGCCCTTTTGTCTCTTGGGCTAATATTTTCCTTGTGTCTTTCGTGGTCTTCATTCTCCTTTGCTCCAGGTGGGTTGGGACCAATGGATGCATTTTAGATGGCCACTTGCTAGCTTTTAAGACCCTAGACACCACTCACCAAAGTGGAATGCAGAACATTTTCTTAATAAACTTTGTTATGCCAGTTGACCTAGATGTCCCCTGAAAACATGGTCCCCAGACCCCTGCCCCTGCTACACTGTCCCTTGAAGTGTTTGGTTGTGTTTTTAGGAAACTTCTTAGCTTTTGGTTTAGTCCAGTGGTGCTGACTTCCCCGGTATTGTGTGTTGTCCTTCCCTTCACCTAAGCTAATTCTTGTCTACTATCTAGTCAGTAAATAACCCTCACCCTCCCTCCCCCCCCTTGTAACCATCAAAGAATGTTTTCTTCTGTGTTTAAACCTTTTTTTGAGTTCTTATAATAGTGGTCTCATACAATATTTGTCCTTTGGTACTAATTTCACTCAGCATAATGCCTTCCAGATTCATCCATGTTATGTTTCACGAATCCATCGTTGTTCTTTATCATTGCATAGTATTCCATTGTGTGAATGTACCATAATTTGTTTATCCATTCTTCCGTTGATGGGCACCTAGGTTGTTTCCATCTTTTTGCTATTGTGAACAGTGAGCGGCTGAACTCGTAACCACTATGCCACCAGGGCTCCTGTTAGCAGGGTGCAAACAGTTAGGGAGGGGTGGAGGCCTGAATCCGAGCAGGGGACAGACCTAGCCATCTGGGGATGAAGTCCAGATGAAGAGGGGTGACCCGGGGGTCATGGACATCTAGCAGTGATTGGAGTAGACAGGGACCTGGGACATGAGGGATCAGCCCTGGTGGTCCCTTAGGCAGACAAGAGGGATGAGGCTGGGAGTGGGCAAGGGCAGAGGGGGACAGCTTACCATGAGCTGGTGGGTTCCCAGCTCAGCACTGTGAGGAAGTCTTGAGGCTGGGGCAAGGGTGGTAGCACTGGGAGTGTGCCAACCTCCTTGGATGGCTCTGGTATGGACAGTAGGAAAAAAGGGAGGAGGGATATCTAGATTTAGATTTTGAGTCCCTGAGTGGTACAAATAGTTAAAGCACTTCACTACTAGCCAAAAGGGTGGCTGTTCGAACCCACCCAGAGGTGCCTGGAAGGTCAGAACCTTGAAGACCCTATGGAGTAGTTCTACTCCGCACACATGGTTCACCATAAGTTGGAATCGACTTGATGGCAACTAACAATATAACAACAAAATTTTCTGTCTTTATATCTACCTACCTACCTACCCACCTACCTACTTATCTACGCACCCACTTCCCTCCCTCCCTCCCTATCTGTCTATCTTCTACATAGATGTCCCTTCCAACAACCTGGCCTCTTAGTTCCTTTAACAGTCTTCTGGGGGTGGGTGCAGCACAACCTGAGGTGTGCAGTGGCTTTGAGTACCCGCCTTCCGCATGGCCGCCTCTAAGGGTCTAGACTATCAAATGGTCCTGACCTATGGGCTGTACTGGCCACAGGATCAAGGGTGTGTGTTAACTGTTAGAAAAGAGAAGCGAGGTCTCTGCAAGTTCTAAAGGCCCAGGTGTAGAGATTAGTGGTGAAACTTCCTGACCCCACAATTAGAGCAAGGGCTCAGCAGCAGGGTGATGAAGGCAGCCCATCCTTTTTACCAGAGGCTGCGTGGGCAGGGCTGGAATCAGATGAT
Organism: Trichechus manatus latirostris; assembly: GCF_000243295.1. Lineage (NCBI taxonomy): Eukaryota > Metazoa > Chordata > Mammalia > Sirenia > Trichechidae > Trichechus > Trichechus manatus. Next base: position 803,735 of record NW_004444233.1, on the reverse strand, counting down.
CCGGTTCAGAACCTGGCTCATCACTCAGTACTGGCGTGGGCAAGTTCCTTGACCTCTCAGGGCCTCAGTTTCCTCTGCTGCGGGATGGGGCGCACAGTGGTACCTCCCTCGCAGGCTTGTCAGGAGAGCACATCAGACTGCTCACGGCGAGTGGAACACGCATGTTGAGCATTTGCTATTATTATCCTAGTCCCTGGTGAAGGTGAGCCTGTTCTTGGGCAGTGGGAGCCCGGCGCTGCAGTGCCATCTGGTGTCTCGTGGCCCGTCTGGCTCTCACACCGGGGAGAGCTGCAGCAGGCTGGGAAGCAAGGGCGTGAGCTCCTGTCACACACTGCTGCTCAGCGAGGGCTCGGTTGCTGCTTGTTGATTCAAAAGTCATCTTCATGCCCGTGAGTCAAATGCCGTGAAACACCTCGTTCCCTTGCGTGAGGAAGTGACTCAGCCATTGTGCCAAGGAAAAGGCAGGAAGCTGTCGTCACTCTGTTTCAGAGCAGGTACCCCAGGGAAAATGCAAGCCTTATCTTTGGTGGGGAAAGCTGGTTTCCCATCTGTCCCCTGGTGGTCACATCCTAATGTCTAGAAGGGACCCTGGGCTTCCTGAGGTCTGGCCATGAGTTCATCCTCGGTGGACCCCATGATCAGGACCTTGTTGAGATCATACACCATCACCCCAGGAATCCTGGAGGGAGTCCCTTTAACTTCAAGGAGCAGGCATTCTGTACTGAAAGTGCCTGACTCTGTTTACCCTTGCGTCAGTGTTAGGCATCTATGGTCATCTCCTCTATCAGCAAGAGTGACCTACAAGTGCTCAGGGACCTCTTACACAGCTGAACAGATGTGAGGCTATTTATAGTCTTGATTGATTCACTTGGTGTGAATATTCATACATCTGCTGCAGAAATACTAATGTGTTGGGTTACAGGGTGCTGCCCCAGGCCCTGCTGGGAGTGTTATATAATTATGTGGCACATGCACTATATTACCTTTCTAAAGTAATTTTTTTTTTAATCCTGGTATCCAAAACCCATCTGACCCCAGGGCTTTTAGATAAGAAAATGTGGGCCTGTATTACTTTTTTTTTTTTTTACTATTATTGTGGTAAAAATGTACTTACCAAAACATTCCCCAACACAACAGCTTCCACATTAATAATTCAATGACGTTGATTACATTTTCTTGTTGTACACCATTATCAGTATTCTTTTCCAAATATTCTACCACCATTAACATAAACTCAGTGCTTCCCAAACAAAAGTTCCTCCTTTCCCCCTCTCCCTTATGCCTGGTAACCATAATAATCTTTGGTTTCTATATATTTGCTTATTTCACTTAAGTGAGATCATACAGTATCTGTCCTTTTGCGACTGACCTATTTTGCTCAGCGTAGTGTTTTCAAGGTTCATCCATGTTGTGGCAGGCATCAGAACTTCATTCTATTTATGGTTGAATAATATTCCACTGTGTGTATATACACCACATTTTGTGTATGCATTCATTTGTTGATGGACACGTTGGTGGTTTCCACCTTTTGGCTAGCATCAAAAGTGGTGCCATGAACATCGGTGTGGGGCTGTTTTACTTTTGTAAAGTAGATAACATTTCATCTTATTTTTTAAAACCAACCCTCAACAGTGCTGGGTAGCCCTACCCCATTTCTCTAGTCCTCTTGCTCTCCAATGACCATTTTAAACCATTTCCACGAGTCTCAACCTTCTGGCCTCCCCTCCCAGTGCATCCCATGCCCAGCAGATGATTTTGCCTCTTGCTTTACAGAGAAAACAGAAGCCACTAAAATGGAACTCCCCCAGACTCAGGAATCAACTGTCCAAACCTGCCTGCAGCTACCCCATCCTGCCCTCCTTCCAGCTTTTAAATGAGCAGCCAGTGGTCTCCTATGGAAGACATCACCCTTCCTCTAGATCTCTGCCCTCTATCAGCTTTTAAATATGGCCAAGTTACTCCATTACAAACAAAAATAAGACAACAAATAAAAAAGCCACCCATCACTGATTTCATGGCAATCTCCTGGTACTGCTCTGCCTTTCTCTGCTCATTCCAAAGCTAGCTTCTCCAAGGAGTTGTTTATCCTCATCATGTCCATTTGCTCCCCCTGCTTCTCTCCTCACTTCCTCCTGGCTTCTGGCCTCATCACTCTCCTGAACAGCCCGAAGCCCACCCATGACCTCCTCACTGTTGACTCCCTCCGGCATCTTTCTCTTGACCTCACTGGCCCACTTCTCTCTGACAGGTTCTCTTCCTGTGGCCTTTGTGACCCAGCCCTCTCTTCGTTTTTCTCCTGCCTCTAATGCTGCTCCTTCCCTCGCTCCCTTGTAATGTCCTTTTCCTCTGCCTGCATTAAACATTGGAGATCTTGACTTGGCCCCAGATTCTCGCCTCTTCTCACTCTATATCCTCAGCAACAGCTTTAGTTACTGCCAGTGCACATGCTACTTACCAATTATGTCTCTAGCTCAGCTCCCTCCTATAATCTCCAGACTCGCTTGTCCAACTGCCTACTTAACATCTCCTCTTAGGTGTCTTAAAGACACATTAAATTCAACACTTCTAGAACGAATGTTTCACTCTTCCTTGGCCCAACGCCACCAAGACCTGCTCCTCTTCCACCATTTCCCTCTCCGGCCACGCAGGTATGCAGGCCAGAAGCATGGCAGTCACCATGGCATCGTCCTCTCCAGCATCCCCTATTTCCCATCCATCACTAAGGTCATCTTGATTTTTCCTGCTAAAATGTCTCCATCTGTACCACCCCAATCCTAGGCAAAGCCATCATAACCTCCCAGCTGGACCCCAGAAACAGCTTCCTAGCAGGTCTGCTGCATCCTCTAGTTTTGGAAATGCACATCTGATGGTTTCCCCCTTCTTCAAGCTCCTTAGTGGTTTCCTGTTGTTCTCATAGGATTAAGACAAGGATGCTTACAGGCCTGTGATCTGACTCCTCTGACCCTCCCAGCTTCACCTACACCTTTCCCCCCTTGTTCTCCCTGCTTCAGACACCTGGCCTGCTGCCATTTCCCTTCACACACCATCTTCTGCCCCTCCTTGGGGCCACTGTACATGCCGTTCCCTCTGCCTGGAATGTTCTTCCCTCCCTTTGTAGCCTAGCTTTCATCATCTTTCAGATGTCAGCTCGAGGACCCCTTCCTCTGGGAAGCCTTCCCTAGCCTGACTCAGTCAAATCCCCTGGTACCCCTCATAGCATTAGGGTCTGCCCTTCACAGTCCTTATCACATTTGCAATTTATCATCTGTTTGTGGGATCATTTGACTAATGTCCATCTCTCCAACTAGAATGTAAACTCCATGAGAGCTGAGATCTTGCCTGCTTTTGCTCCTCGTGGTCTCCCCACCACCTAGCACCTGGCCTGGCATACAGTAGGTGTTCAGGGTTTGATGGATGAGCAGGTGTGTGTCATAACTACAAAGAGACCATAACACATTACAGCTGTTGGTTGCACAGAGCGGGGAGGTAGGGATGGTGGTATCCTTCTCATGGATACCAAGAGACTGTTAGCTCCTTAAAGGTCTGGGTTCTAGGCTTTCTTGGTTGACCAAAGATGGCCTTACTTACTTCGTGTGGGGTAGGGATCTTAGTCTCCCCTGGAGTACACATACTTGCTAACCAGGCAATCCTCCTAGGCCTCCATTTGTGCACAGACCCTGACACCCAAAGGCTTTACCATCACCCCCCCTCCTCTTTCTCCTTAGTACGGGTACTCCCCCAGCCCCACTGCTCTGCCCACCCTCCAGGCTTCCCAATGCCTGCTCAGCTGGTGGAGTGACTCCAGGTGCTCATCTGCCTAGGAAGCGGCTAAGATGGAGGGCAGGTGGGCCCCCTCTCCTGAATGTTAGGCCTGTAAGATATTGGACCTGGATGGACCCTAAAGTCCAATGCCTCATTTTACAGAGGAGCAACCAGCTTACCCCCGGGCACACAGCAAGGGGCGGCTGGGCTTGTGACTGCAGAGGTAGTGAGCTCTCTAATTCGCCCCTTGCCTCCCTCATCTGTTTGGAGTGAGGTCGCTGAGGCCCACCCAGCAGCAAAGCGCCAGTGGGAAAGTGTCCTCTAGAGCATAGCTGACAGGCAAACTGAGTCAGGAGACGGTGTGAGGAGGGCGCCAGGGCCCAGTGTCAGAAGGTCTGTTTTTTAGTAACCCCTCTACCCCAACTAACTAGCTCCATTACTGTAAGTAATTTCACCTGCGGATTCTCAATTCCCCCTTTCAAAATGCGAATAATAAACGGTGTCGTTCCCCTACCCCAAACCCTGCTCTGCCTAGGTCACCCGCGTTTTGTCAGGATTAAGTTCCTCCTGTGTGCTAGGCATTACTTGTTGCTGTATGTTTGGTCCTCACGATCACCCCGGGAAACATTGTTCCCATTTTTTAGATGAAAAACTGATGCTCATAAAATAGGCACTGTCACTTGCCTAAGGCATCACAGCTATTAAAAGATGGGAGTCAGGATATGGGCTTGGCTCTAAAGCTGTGTGCGTGGTCCAAGCCTTGGCCCCCGCCTCAAGGACCAAAGAGTAAAAGGAAAATGGATGTGAACAGTGCTTCAGAAATTCTGTTAGGACCAAGGGGAGAAGGAGAGTTAGGCAGCGGCTCTTCCTGTCCAGAAGGTGCCTGGGTTCTGTGCCTCGAGTTGGGGTGGGGTGACTTCAGTGACCTGGAGCATGCAGATACGTTCCAATGAACAGTGGGCCTTTTTTTTTTTTTTTTTTTCTGGTAAAGGGAAGATTAGGTAGGAGGGAGAAAGTGGTGTCTTTTTTCATGGCTTGAGGTAAAGGAGAGATCAGGGACACTTTGCTGTTCTCAGTTCGCCCATACTACTGTGCATGCTGTATACTGCACAGCTTTAGGAGCACCATTCACACTATAGTCTAAGTGAAGGACATTGCCTAGAGTTGTGCACTGTGCAACCATAGGTGATGGCCCTGGCAATATTCCTTAGTATGATACTTCATGGTAAGACAATGATAACAGTGAAAATTAGCTGAGAACTTACTATGTGTTATGGATTGAATTGTCCCCCCAAAATATGTGTTAGAATCCTAACTCGTATACCTGTGGCTGTAATCTATTTGGGAATAAGGTTTTCTTGTTATGATAAGTGAGCACAAATTGGGGCAGGGGGGTGGTTGTGTGCTAGCTGTCAAGTGAGGCTCTCCAAGGAGCTAAGGAACACTAGGGCTATAGAAACTGAAAGGACAAGGATCTTCCCCCAGAGCTGACACAGAGAGAGAGAGGGCCTTCCCTTAGAGCTGGTGTCCTGACTTTGGACTTCTAGCCTCCTGAGCTGTGAGAAAATAAATTTCTGTCTTTAAAGCCACCCGTTTGTGGTATTCCTGTTATAGCAGCGCTAGGAAACTAAGACACTATGTAGGCACTTAGCATTTATTTTGTTTTACTCAGGCCTCACAACAGTCCTTGGAACTTGATATTATTGTTATCCATGTTTCACAGATGGGGAGGCTGAGACTCAGAGGGGTTAGGAGAATTGCCCAAGGTCACACAGCCACAGCTTCCTTATCACTATGCCAGGCTGCCTCTGAACTTGCTTGAGGCTGAGGAAAAGGGTGTGGAGGGAATCCCATTACATGTAGGTAAAACCCTCATCTCTGTGTCTCTTTCCATCCCCTTGCCACGGTCCTCTCCCCACAGCTGGACAAGATGCTGGACCCCCAGGTGTGGCGGGAGGCAGCCACACAGGTGTTCTTCGCCCTGGGGCTGGGCTTTGGTGGTGTCATCGCTTTCTCCAGCTACAACAAGCAGGACAACAACTGCCACTTTGATGCTGCCCTGGTGTCCTTCATCAACTTCTTCACCTCGGTGTTGGCCACACTCGTGGTGTTTGCCGTGCTGGGCTTCAAGGCCAACATCATGAATGAGAAGTGTGTGGTCGAGTAGGTAGCATCTCCTCCTATCCTTCCTTCTCTCTGTCCATTTTACCCAGGAGTGGGCAGGTGGGCCACGGTTGCAGAGAAGTCCCCCCACCCCAGGTTGGGGCATGGGGATCAGAGAAGCACTCTCTGTCCCCAGTCCTGGACCACAGGGGCGGGTTCAGAGATGTCTCTATTGATGGCCCGTGGGGGTCCTGGGTGTCGGAGAGGTACCTCCAGGATCTTGCCACCCCACCCCTGACTTCTTACCTAGCCTTCTCCCCTTTGTGTTACAGGAATGCTGAGAAAATCTTGGGGTACCTCAACACCAATGTCCTGAGCCGGGACCTCATCCCACCCCATGTCAACTTCTCCCACCTGACCACCAAGGACTACACGGAGATGTACAACGTCATCATGACCGTGAAGGAGGACCAGTTCTCGGCCCTGGGCCTCAATCCCTGCCTTCTGGAGGATGAGCTGGACAAGGTGTGGGGACAGGCAGGCAGATGTGAGAGTACAGAACCCAGAGACAGGCCACAGGTGGCTGGGGCTTGGGCACGGGCCTTAGAATACTGACCGGCAGTCATTTACATACTTAATAGGTGAGAACCTTCCGTGTGCCCAGCAAGAGATAGAGAAAAGGGATCAGCCAAAGCCCCTGCCCTTAGGTAGGCTTGAGTCTAGATAAGGAGGCAAGGCAGACACACAAGAAATCACAAGTAAGTGTACAGGACAATTCTCAGATGTACTGAATAGGTTTCCTGTGTACCGGTCACTGCCATGTAGAATAGTTAAAACAGTGCCTCGTAGACAGAATGCATAAAATAAATGTTGAAATTGATGTTTACCCTTTTCTCTCTATCTCATTTGACCCTCACAACTGCCCTATGAGTTGAGTACTGATATTGTCCTCCATTTTACAGATGAGTAACCCGTAAGTTGGGGGGCTTGCTCAAGGTCACACAGCTAGTAAGTGGGGAGTCAGGGTTCAAATCCAGGTAGTCTTGTCCAGAGCCCATGCTCTGAATCACCCCTTGATGATTTTGCCCCTCCCAGAGCTGTTCCCACTCTGATTCCCACTGCCACAGTGACCCTTAACTGCCCAGGTTGGGGCAGGGTGGGGGGATGTTCCCTCCCCATTAATGCTCGGGTCCAAGTTTGGACACCTTCCTTCTATTCCCATTTGCACAGCTTGCAACTTCCAAAATGGCTGCTCTGGTAGAAAGGGTAACAGGAGACAGACAGGTTCCCAGGGTCCTTAGAAGCCAGCTTGTGCCAAGTCTGTAGCCATGGCGCACATGGGGCAGAGTCTAGCATGGGCACAGCCAGCTCCCCACAGCCAGGCCAACCCTGCCCCTTCTTCATGGGATCAGGGAAGGTGACTCCTTCTGAGCTCTGACCTCCATGTTAAAAGTCCAGCTCTGCCCTGCTGGCAGTGTGATGCTGACGAGGCTGCACCCAGGGCCCCTGAGGTCTTCCCACACAGTCAAGTGCAAAGAGCCCCATCTGGGGGACCCCTGCCTGGTTTCCCCAGGTGCCTGGCAGCATAAAGGACCTCCCCTTCCATGAGACCCTTCCTCCATTCTCACGGGCTGTGCCTGGTCCCTGAATAGAATGAGGGTTATAGTAGTTTTGACATACAACACAATCCCAGTAGCCTCCAAATGACAGGAATTACACACCCACACAATTGGGGTTAGGCATTCCCTCACAATCGCTGAACGTTGCATGATAACCGATAAGCGTTGTCTATGGGCAGTGTGTGGCAAATTTCCCAGTGAGCGAGGGCCCAAGCATTAAAGCTATGGTGCTCTGTCTTGGCTGCCCATTGGAATCACTTGGGGGGCTTTATAAACCCTACTGCCCTGGCTTCACCCCAGACCAATCAAATCATTGTCCCCAAGGTGAGACCCAGGCATCAGTGTTTTTAAGGCTCCCATGGATCCCATCAGGGGTCCCAGGCTGAGAACCACTGCGTTAGGTCCAGAGCTCAGAGCTCAGTTGTGGCTGGGGCAATCGGGGAAGGCTCCTTAGAGGAGGAGGGTCAGGAACTGGGCATGTTTCTAATCGTGAGCATCTTTATCTGAGGTCTTTGTCCAAATTGTAGATGCCAGGTCCCATGGGTGAACTCCTGAATTGGTGTTTTATACTCTCCCTGGGGGATTCTGATGCCCCCTGAGCTTTGAGACTCACTGGCCTGAAACAACAATAGGATTTAGGTAGGGGTGGGGAGCCCCGTGAGAGAGGGCTCCCCGGAGAGGGGGTGGGACTGGCTCTCCCTCAGACCCCACCCTCTGCCCCGCCCCTCAGTCTGTGCAGGGCACAGGCCTGGCCTTCATCGCCTTCACCGAGGCCATGACGCACTTTCCTGCCTCCCCGTTCTGGTCTGTCATGTTCTTCCTGATGCTCATCAACCTGGGCCTGGGCAGCATGATCGGGACCATGGCAGGCATCACCACGCCCATCATTGACACCTTCAAGGTGCCCAAGGAAATGTTCACAGGTAACTCCTCCCTGCTGCCCCCGCCTGGCCCTGGGGGCTGCCCTCTTGGCCAGCGGTCAGGTTCTGATTGTGACTTCTGAAAGACTAGGGGCTGACTAGGTCATTTGTAGGCCCATAGCCAGAAGGCTTCACCTCCCGCCCCGGGACACAGCCTGGCTTTGCCTCCCAGAGAAGAGCACAGGCCAGGAGGAGAGGCTGTTTGGGAATCTGGCCACACCAGAGCTGGGAGATGGACCTCATCCTTGGGTTCATTTGCTCCTTCCCCCAAGGGCCTGCTGAGTAGTCTTGGGAAGGGGTGCCCTCCCTCAGCCTTGCACCCTCTTGTGGCTCTGTCGCTCCCTGTCCTGGGCTGTGTCCATAGTCTGCCGCATTCTGAGTTGATCTGGGCTCCACGGGGTGACCTCTCCCCTGCATCCCCAGAAGGGAGTACCCAAATGGTGAGGGAAAAGACTCTAGGAACAGTCAGATTAATCATTTAAATTAAATCCCAGCAATTAAGTGGAGCACCTGTTCAGGACTGGGCATGGTGCCAGGGGCAGGGGGCATGGGAGAAAGGAGAAGACACCATGCCACCCTCTACTGTTCAGTAGAGTGGGAACCCAGAACTGCAGCATGTGGACCCCTCATGCAGGCTGAGGCCTGCAAGAGGGTGGGCTGCAGGCCCGGTGGAGTAAGAGGTGATGGGAGGGGGCTGGGTGCCCCCAAGACCCCCTGGGCCCTGCCCACCCTGCGCCTTTGCCCCCACACCGGCCTCCCGGCTCTCTGTAGTGGGCTGCTGTGTCTTTGCATTCTTCGTGGGGCTGTTGTTCGTCCAGCGCTCCGGAAACTACTTTGTCACCATGTTTGATGACTACTCAGCCACCCTGCCACTCACAGTCATCGTCATTCTGGAGAACATCGCTGTGGCCTGGATCTATGGAACCAAGAAGTAAGGGGGACCTGGGGGCCAGGAGGAGGGTTCTGTCTCACTGTGACTCTGGGGAATCCTGTGTTCCCAGGGGTGCTTGTGAATGGGGCAGGAGAGCATAGAGTCAGAATGTCAGATTGTTTAGGAAAACTGAGGCTCAGAGAAAGGACATGAGTTGTCCCAGGCCACACGGCCAGTGAGAGGAGAGTCAGGCTGAGGACCTAGTCTCCTGGGTTCAGGGTCAGGGTTTTGGCATCATCCTAAACCACCGTAAATCACCATAGCCGCTTTCTTGAGCACCAACTCGTCTTCAGGATTCTGTTCAGTTTGTTAAGCACTTTTTGGTATATGAGAGGTCCCTGCCCTCAGAGTGCTGGTAGACTTCAGCAGCCTGATTCACAATCTTAAAGTTCTCTGGATAGGGGTGTGAGATGCGGTGTGGATGCAGTTCCTAAGTTCGAGGTTGGGTGAGGTAGGAGGACTCAGCAATAGGAAAGGCTTGGGTCATGGCCTGGGCCTAGCATAGACCTACACTCCCTATCAGCTCCCAGCCTCATTCCTCAGTTAAGAACACATCTATGTCCCTAGGAAGCCCCAGGACCTGGTCCTTCCCACTCACTCAGCCTTGGCTGTGGCCGTGCTATCCTTGTCCTCAGCAAGGCTGGGACCACCACTGACCCCCTCAGTTCTCACTCCCCTCTGATGCCTGGACTCGGTCTTAGAACTGGGGCTCTCTCACAGCTATCTGCTCCCTAGGAGGGGACAGGGAGTGATATGAAAAGGGGCAGTCCACAGCTTCCACCTCCCCCTGCGAGCCAGGCTGGGGCACCTTGCTAGAAAGGGCTCTTAGTCATTTTTTATGCCATGGACTCCTTTGGCAGTGAAGCCCCTGGACCCCTCCTCTGAATATTATTTTTAAATGCATAAAGTAAAATATATAGGATTATATAGGAAACTAATTATATTGAAAAATAACAAAATATTGTTTAAAATTTGCGAGATAGTAATGTGTATGTGCTTTACTTTCAATGCATTAAATTACAAGATTTAGCAGTGGGTCTAATAACAACTGTAATTTCAAAGTGGTGATGATCATAAATGATGTTGCTAGGTATCTTCAGCAACAGTAATGTGATGTGGAAATATCTGATTTAATCTATTGGTAACAAAGTCAAGTACTGTTAACTCTGCTGTGATTTGCTGCTTACATTTTTAATAGAAAGAAGTGCTAGATTTCAGCTAAGGGTTAGTGAAGTAAAGATGATTTTTTTTCTTTTTTAATGCCATTCAAGTAGACAGACTGCCCACCTCCTGGAATTCTATCCACAGACCCTGTGTTTAAAAACCGCTGAGCCAAGGCTGACTTTTCTGCCTTTGGACACTAGGGACGTGCATTTCTTCCTCTCCCCAGCAGGGGGAGTCTAGATCCCTGGACTCCTTTGGAGCCATGACATTGTGGGGCAGGGCGGGGGACTGAGTTCATAGTGAACATCCAGTTGCAGTCAAGTCGATTTTGACTCACGACAACCCCTTGTGTGTCAGAGTAGAACCATGCTCCATAGAATTTTCAATGGCTGATTTTTCAGAGGAGCCCTGGTGGTGAAGTGGTTAAGAGCTATAGCTGCTAACCAAAAGGTCGGCAGTTTGAATCCACCAGCCGTTCCTTGGAAACCCTATGGGGCAGTTCTACTCTGCCCTGTAGGGTCACTATGAGTTGGAATCAACTTAACGGCAACGAGTTTTTGATTTTTTGGAAGTGGATTGCCAGGTCGTTCTTTTGAGGTGCCTCTGGGTGGACTTGAGCCTCCAATCTTTCTGTTAGCAGCAGAGCACTTAAACCATTTGCACCACCCAGGGACTCCCATGGTGAGTACGCTTGCCCCGGCCGTGTCTGATCGGCTATATCGTATCCCTGGGAGGGGCATGATGGAGCCAGAGGAGGTTAGAGATGACAGCAGTCTTCCCAGAGACCAGCTGGGCCACAGAATAGTATACCATGAGCATTGAATATGAAGAAAGGAAGAGGCCAGAGGGGAATGCCTGGTCAGTGAAGGCTTCCTGGAGGAAGTGGCTGTTGGGAGAGGAAAGAGATGCGGTAGATTTGCTGACTGCTGGGTCTTCTACTGTACCTGGCAGGTTCATGCAGGAGCTGACGGAGATGCTGGGCTTCCGGCCCTACCGCTTCTATTTCTACATGTGGAAGTTCGTGTCTCCACTGTGCATGGCTGTGCTCACCACGGCCAGCATCATCCAGCTGGGGGTCACACCGCCTGGCTACAGCGCCTGGATCAAGGAGGAGGTGAGGAGTGAGCCCCCAAAACCCCAGGGACATTTCATCTTCTCAGGCCTTACTGCGACAGGCCATAGGGATAAACCTTTATAGGGCACCTACTATGTGTCAGGCACGGCCAGGTGCTTTGCTCACCTACTCTGTAACCTTCAAAACAATGCCAAGGGGAAGGTGGTATTATCCGTATACAGGGAAGCCTGTGAGAGCCAGAACTCGACAGGATGGCCTTGTTTATCTGGGTCTCACAAGTTTTCCGCTTTTGGCAGGATGCGGTCTTACCACTTTTCTATCGCTTGGTTTAGTGAAAAATATTTGAGTTTTCCTTCTCTGACAGTTTTCAGCATTAACACGGGTTCCAGTTTTCGCAAGTTTTACCATAGTACAGATGGGGAAACTGACGCTCAGAAAGGATAAAACATTTGACTAGTCTTTTGATTCCATATTCTCTCTCCATGTCTCTGGAGTGGAATTATGCATCCATTTTACAGGTATAGAAACCGAGACCCAGAGAGGTTCAGGCTCTTGACCAAGGCGACCAGCTAGTTCAAGGAGCAACCCCTGTGCCCTCCATCTGTGCTGGTGCCTGGCTAGGGTGGCGGGGTTGGGGGTAGGAAGGCAGTGAGCAAGGGCAGAGGAGGCTGTCCTGGACGTCCTGGGGGACGAGCAGCAGCCCTCACCCCTGCGCATCTCCTACCCACCCCCAGGCTGCCGAGCGCTACCTATATTTCCCGAACTGGGCCATGGCCCTTCTGATCACCCTCATCATTGTGGCAACCCTGCCCATCCCTGTGGTGTTCGTCCTGAGGCACTTCCACCTGCTCTCTGACGGCTCCAACACTCTCTCCGTGTCCTACAAGAAGGGCCGCATGATGAAGGACATCTCCAACCTGGAGGAGAATGACGAGACCCGCTTCATCCTCAGCAAGGTGCCCAGCGAGGCGCCCTCCCCCATGCCCACTCACCGCTCCTATCTGGGGCCAGGCAGCACGTCACCCCTGGAGACCAGCGGCAACCCCAATGGACGCTATGGGAGTGGCTACCTCCTGGCCAGCACCCCTGAGTCAGAGCTGTGACAACTGTCCCCACCCTGCCCACCTCTCCCCCTATGCCCAACCTGCCCACTTGTCCTGGCCTGGCCTCTTCCACAGAGCCCAGACCAGGCCCTCTTCCCAGGGAGAAAAGGTCAGCCCTGCCATACTCCCACCCAGTCCCAACTGACTTCTGCTCCCTAGACCTGAGCAGGGGACTAAGAGCAGCTCTGCCCCGCAGTCCAGCCCCCTAACCCTTCTAACCCCCTGAGATCCTCTCACCAAATTGCAGCTGTGTAACAGGAGCATTCTAGAATTCCTGACTCCTGGTCAGGAAAGACTCTAAGTGGCCACTTTAGGGGTCATGCCATGCTCCCTCTCTCCCTGCAACCTGCCACCTGTAGTTCTTAGGTCTTGGAGGTCCCCCTGAACTTCCAGATGGTGGTGTGAAGAGTTGGGGGGTTTGTGTCTCTGGCTCAGTCTGCCATGGAGGCAGGCCTCACCACCCTGCCCAGCCCAGACAAGCTGCTCCTGGGCCAAGAGGCTGCCTGATGTAAGGCTGGGTGGGGACTGGAGTGCCAGGACTCAGTCTCAGCCTTGGGATGGCATGCTGCAGAAGCCCCCAGGTTCTGTTCTGGGAGGCAGGGTGATGCCCTCTGGCCTGAGCACAACCTTGGCAGCAGCAAGAGTAAGGGGCTCCCTAGCCCTAGGCTCCAAGTTGGAATCTTTGGGTATCCTTGCCACTGCCTGGGCTGGGTAGGATGTGCTCCTGAATCCTGCCTGGGAGGGCAATGACTGGCCCAGAATCTTCCCCACCTCCATTAGAGCTTAACTGTCTCTCTGCCCCTCCTCCTCAAGCCAGCTTGAAGCCCAGGGTGGTGGCCTCTGCCTCTTTCCTCAGGAGAGAAGAGGACAGTGCAAGGAGAGGTTTCCAGAGCACAATTAGATGGTTCACAGCACAATTTAGATGGTTTGGAGCACAATCGTGAAGCACACTCCCTCTCCCCTCACCTGGGGCCAGATTTTCTCTCTAGCAGCAGCTTCTCCCCTGGACTAGAGCTCCCTGGAGTTCAGGGGCTCACACCCAGGAAGCCTCGTGCCTGAGGAGAGACAGGTAACTTCACTGCCCCTTTGGGCCACCCCCACCCCCACCCCGTTGCATAAGCACAGCCACCCAGTGTGCACTCATTGTGCAGATACCTTGGAAACCTTGCCCCAGTCTCCCTATAGGCAGTGCTGTGGACACTGGAGGCTGTCGAGGGGAAGGGCAGAGCCTCTGGCCTGAGGGCACCCCAGGAGGGTGCACCCTGATGGCAGCATCCCTGCCTACCCTCATCTACAGGGCATCCCCAGAAGGAGGGTCCACCCTCAAATTTGCAGGCTAGGAGTACTCAGACCTGGCTGAGCATGCATGGATGGATTGATGAATGGATGGATGGATGGATGGATGGATGGATGGATGGATGGATGGATGGATGGACGGGTGGGTGGGTGGATAGGTGGAAGGGTAGATGGAAGAACAGAGGGGTAGATGGATTGATGGGTGGAAAGGAGGGAGGAAAGAAGGAAGAAAGGAAGGAAGGAAAAAAAAATTGGAAGATTGGTTGGGACAGCAAGCCTCCATCTTTGAGAGCTGTGGTTGGCAGGGCAGGAGCAGGCCACAAGGAACAGACCCACCTTCATGGAGGGTCCCAAGTTACTCTTGCCTGTGGCTATAACTGCTCTCAGCTCTAGGAGGGACAGGCTAGGCCCAGGGTTCCCTCTTCACTCTTTGGTCCCCTAGTCCCCCCTGCCGAGCTTCTGTTCCACCCACCCACACCACCATCTCCCTTACTCACCCCTCCCCCACATTTCCCCCTTTCACCCCCTTCCTGTCCTTCCTGAGTGTTTGAGGGGAGAGGGAGGCCCACGTCTCCCCAGAGAGATGAGCTTTGGGGCACAACATCCTGCCTTAGGCCCTCTAACCTGACAACACCTCCTACGTGGCCCCGTGCCTAATCCCAAGCAGAATTAGCAGCAGGAAAAGTGAGGCCCCAGGAGAGACACTCTACTATATATACTCTTCTATATATTCTATTTCTATTGTATATTCAATCTGTACATGTGGGTGTAAATGCTGTTAAATGACAAACCCAATATTATACGGTGGCTGGTGGACTATTTTCATCCTCAGTGCTGTACAGATCTATTTTCATTGTATATTTGATATATTTTTAATTTTGTAGTGTGTGGCTGGGCCAGGCCTCAGCCCGTCAGCCTGCAGGAGGCGGGCTGAGCTCAGGCTGCTGCGCTTGGTTTCCGTGGGCTCAGTAGTGCTCGTAGCCTTTTGCTGTCGGCCGGCCCTGTTCCGGCTGTGTCTTTGTGCTAGTCGTAGGGCCCAGAGCTTGTGTGCGTGTGTATGTGTGTGGTGTGTGTGCATACATGGGTGTGAGTGTGTGTTGGGTGCTGATTTGTGATTCCCAGTGTTCACCACGTTCCTGAAGCCCACACTGCCCTCCCCTGCCTCCTCCTCCTCCTCCTCTCAGCTCTCGCTTCTAGGCCTCAAGGTGGGGCCTCCAAAAAGCCCCCTGCCGTAGAGAAAGGAGCGTGTTTCTTGCTGGTGACTCATTGCCTTCACACCACTGGGCTTGCCAGCAACAGGGAAGGAGGGGCCTCGGGGGAAAAATATCCCTGGAATTTATTTTTCCGTCAGCCTCTTGCTGTTCCCACTGGAATCACATGCTCTTCACCTGGGGGAAAAGCACTGGGTTTATTAAGCTGGTGAGATCCCCAGAGGGCATCTCACAGCACCTCTGTCCCTGCATTTGTCCTTGAGACAATCGTGACAGTGTTCAGAAGGGAACAGCTGGCCCCTCCACTGTGCTTCAGACACGCCTCTGCTCAGTCCTAGTGGAGCTGGGGAACCGGGAGTGGGGCGAGGCCAGAGGGGTTCAGGGGTAGGTGGCCCCCCCTGACGAGGGAAGATCCAGCCTCAGAATCTGTGGAGGAGCAGAAGGTGGCCAGAGAGGGGCAAGCCCCAAAATCCTTGCACAGGGCCCGCCCCGTCTGGCTTTGGTGCTGTGGATGAAGTGCCCACCATACAACACAGTGGAGTGGCCTCCGAAGCTGGGCGTCATAGAAGTGGGGGCAGGGCAGGGGTCTGCCTGAAGGTGTCCCTTTGTCCCCTGCCCCTGCCTGCCCTCCGGCCCCAGTCACCAGCTTCTTGCTCAGGGAGCATTCTACCTTCTCTACTGAGGCAATGTGAAGCCAAGGCCCAGATGGAGGTGGGAGGGTGGACAGGTGGGACCACAAGTTGATGCTAAGCCACAATGGCTTCTGCCTTCCAGCAATAACTTTGTCAGGGCTGCTGCTTTCCTTGTACCAGAAGAAGCCCCCCTGAGCCAGCTTGCCATAGGCAGTGAGACTGGAGGCCAGAAGCTACGTTGCCCCGGGCCCTGTGCAGGCCTGCAGTATTACAGGGCATGAGGCTGCCCTTCCTCACAGGTGCATCCCTCCTCCGCCAGAGTACACCCGTCTGTGGAAGAGAGACTGACATGTTAGAATGCACCCCGACTTCCTGAGCATCCCTGGGTCCTTCCACCAGGCCCTGAAATACGGGGTCTGCTGCTCCTTCACTGAGTCCTAATGACAGGCTGGGGGAGGAGGGTTCAGCATCCCTACTCATCCAAAGCGCTGCTTTGTACAGACCCAAGCGCGCTCACAGGCAGTTACTTTGAGTTCTGACACAAATTCAGACCCATTCAAGTCCATGTGTCCCATGGCTGGTCAGTCCTGGGCCAGGACCACTCAGCCCAGGGGAGGGGACATGGCGTTGTCATCCCTCAGCACCCCTCCTTCCTCTCTATTGGTGAACAATAAAGTGTCTGTTCTTACCAAACCTCTATTGCCTTTCTTACCTGCCCCTGGGATCCAAGAGAGGAGATGGGGGAAGCCCAGGATCCTGAGGGAAGCTTTAGGGCAAGAGGTTGGAATGGAATGGGCTGGGTGGGAGTTGTGGGTGTTGGTTGGATGGGTGAAGAGTTGGAGGAGGGTAGGAAGGGGACAGATATTTTCTTAGAAATTATTCCAGGTGTCAGCGATACACATGAGGCATTCAAAATTCTTGCCTTCCATGCAGGAGATCTGGATTCAATTCCCAGCCAATGTACCTCATGTGCAACCACCACCCACCACCCCTGTCTGTCAGTGGAGGCTTATGTGCTGCTACGGTGCTGAACAGGTTTCAGCAGAGTTTCCAGACTAAGACAGACTGGGAAGAAAGACCTGATGATTTACTTCTGAAAATTAACCAATGAAAACCCTATGGATCACAATGGTCCAATCCCTAATCCATCATGGGGATGGCCCAGAACCAGGCAGTGTTTTGTTTCATCGTGCGTGGGGTTGCCATGAGTTGGGTGCCGACTCCCTGGCAGCAAACAACAATGCACACCCTTGTATTGAACCTTATTAGGTTCCAAGTACCCCCACATATCTAATCAGATGTGGAAAATGGCAGTCTGATGTGAGGATGGTGTTTGGTGCCCTCTCATAGGACTCTGCAAAGGAAATTTCTGCCCAGCCTTACTGCCGGGAAGAGGTTTCTTAGCTCTGTAAGAGTGGCGCACTCTGAGGTCCACCTCAGGGAAGGACCTGAGGACTGGGAAGGTGCTGGTGTTGAGGCCTGAGAGTGAGCAGGGAGGAGGCAGGGGACCTGAGGGTACTGGGCAAGGGAAATTCATTGGGAACAAACCATGTTCGAAGTTCTGAGAGAGCTACCCCTTTCTTCATGGCTGCGCCCCCTTTTGCAAATCTAAGTAGAAGGTAAAGATGAAATACGAGACCTGACATCACCTATTTGCTCAACTGTCAATCCCAAGTATTTGTTAATCACACACCTACGGAATGCTTTGTGTCCTTGGGTGGTCCAAACAGTTGACACTAGGTTGCTAACCAAAAGTTGAAGGTTCCAGTCCACCCAGAAGTGCCTAGAAAGAAAGGCCTGGTGGTCTACTTGCAAAAAATCAGCCATTGAAAACACAGTTCAACTCTGACACGTGGGACCACCATGAGCAGTGGCATCACTAGCAGGGTGTGGGGGTGCCAACCACACCCCCTTACACTGTCAGAGGGGGTGACACCAAGAGGACCCTAGGGTCCACAGCAGCGATTGTGGGCGGCGCCAGGGAGGGACCACCAAGGCAATGGCATCACTAAGGGTGTAACTCGTCACTCTGTGTGGTAATTGGTCACTCTCCCCCTACCCCTTTACCTGCCAGTCAGGGTGCGCCGGCCAGCCCCAGCACTCACCATTGGACGGAGAGGAGGGTCTCAGCCTTAGCCAATGGGAGAGTGGAAGAGCTCTGGGGAGCCACGGGTGTCCGGGAGGTAGGGGCCAGCCACGTGATGGGGTGCTTGGCCCAGCCCTGGCCGCTCCACCCACCAGGAGGGGTTCTCAGGCTGACCCCTGGTGGGGCCGGTGGGGTGGGACGCTATGAGTTACTGCACTGGGTGGCACCAACCCTAGTGACGTCACTGACCATGAGTCCAAATTGACTTGGTGCAATTGATTACTGAATGCAGCCCTGTGAGCAACAGAATGGGCGCGTGGTGGGGATGCGACTTTTCTTTCTGCTCCACCCTCAGAGAGCACAGATACTGGAAGAGGCAAGAAGTCTGCCTCCCGGGAGTGGTCTCAGCCCCATCCCACCTCCACTCCAGTCTGGAATGCTGCTGCTCAGTCTCCAACACATATAGCCAAAGTCCTCAAAGGAATCTTCCATTTTCTTCTCCCGTCATAGAGAGGAAAGTGTTGTTCCAGGAATAGCCACCAGATGGCAGGGAACCTTTTTCTCCAGATCTCAGTCTGCTCCCGCTCCTTTCCCCCTCCATCGCTTGTTCATTTGTGGGTTGGTTTATTCATTGAACAAATATTAAGTACCCACCATGGACAGGCTCCATGCAAGCTATGGATACACAAAAATATGTAAATCAGTCTCTGTTGCCCTGAGTTTTGCAGGAGGAGCCTCACCCTCTGACACCAAATCTTCCCCAAATCTCTTTTAAATGGGGATATCCCCATGCTAGAAATGTCACTCCTTGTAAATTCATTCAATCGTTTGGTTGAAGGTAGTGTTTCATGCCAACCCTCCTACCAGGAGGGGCACATAGACCCATCAAAAGGCAGCACAGCAAGGGGAGGGGTGCAAGGGAGCCCTGCAGTCAGACTTCCAAGATCAAATGCCAGCTCCGCCTCACGCTTCCTGGAAGACCTTAGGAAACTTACTAAATCTGTCTCAGGTTAAATTTCCTAGTCTGTGAAATAGGGATAATGAATGGATTGAATGAGACAATGCATGTTGCGCCAGCTATCTATTGCTATATAGCAAGTGCCATGGATTGAATTGTGTCCCCCCAAAATGTCTGTCAACTTGGCTAGGCCATGATTCCCAGTATTGTGTGGTTGTCAACCGTTTTGTCATCAGATGTGATTTTCCTATGTGTTGTAAATCCTACCTCTATGATGTTTAACAACCTGCATTATGCAGATGATACAACCTTGCTTGGTGAAAGTGAAGAGGACTTGAAGCACTTACTGATGAAGATTAAAGACCACAGCCTTCCGTATGGATTACAACTCAACATAAAAGAAAACAAAAATCCTCACAGCTGGACCAATAAGCAGCATCATGCTAAACGGAGAAAAGATTGAAGTTGTCAAGGATTTCATTTTACTTGGATCCACAATCAACACGCATGGAAGCAGCAATCAAGAAATCAAAAGACGCATTGCAGTGGGCAAATCTGCTGCAAAAGACCTCTTAAAGTGTTGAAAAGCAAAGATGTCACCTTGAAGACTAAGGTGCGCCTGATCCAAGCCATGGTATTTTCAATCGCATCATATGCATGCGAAAGCTGCACAATGAATTAGGAAGACCGAAGAAGAATTGACGCCTTTGATACCATAGTTTATAAAGAAAATGTTCTACATTCTACCTTGGTGAGTAGCGTCTGGGGTCTTAAAAGTCTGTGAGCGGCCATCTAAGATACTGCACTGGTCTCACCCTCTCAGGAGCAAGGAAGAATGAAGAAAACAAGATACAGGGGAAAGATTAGTCCAAAGGACTAATGGACCACAGCTACCATAGCCTCCACCAGACTGAGTCCAGTACAACTAGAAGGTGCCCGGCTACCACCAGAGACTGCTCTGACCAGGATCACAACAGAGGGTCCCAGACAGAGCTGGAGAAAAATGTAGAACAAAATTCTAACTTACAAAAAAAGACCAGACTTACTGGCCTGACAGAGACTGGAGAAACCCTGAGAGTATGGCCCCCGGACACCCTTTTAGCTCAGTAATGAAGTCACTCCTGAGGTTCAGCGTTCAGCCAAAGATTAGACAGACCCATAAAACAAAATGAGACTAATGGGACACAACAGCCCAGGGACAAGGACCAGAAGGCAGGAGGGGACAGGAAAGCTGGTAATAGGGAACCCAAGGCTGAGAAGGGAGAGTGTTGGTATGTCATGGGGTTGTTAACCAATGTCATAAAACAATATGTGTACCAACTGTTTAATGAGAAAATATTTGTTCTGTAAACCTTTATCTAAAGTACAATAAAAAAAATTTAAAAAAAGAATTCATGCCTTTGAATTGTGGTGCTGGCGAAGAATATTGAATATACCATGGACAGCCAAAAGAACGAACAAATCTGTCTTGGAAGAAGTACAACCAGAATGCTCCTTAGAAGCAAGGATGGCGAGACTATGTCTTACATACTTTGAAGATGTTGTCAGGAGGGATCAGTCCCTGGAGAAGGACATCATGCTTAGTAAAGTAGAGGGTCAGTGAAAAAGAGGAAGATCCTCAACGAGATGGATTGACACAGCGGCTGCCACGATGGGCTCAAGCATAACAACAATTGTAAGGATGGTGCAGGACCAGGCAGTGTTTCATTCTGTTGTACGTAGGATTGCTGATGCCGTGAATTTGGACTTCTAGCCTCCTAGACTGTGAGAGAATAAATTTCTCTTGGTTAAAGCCACCCACTTGCGGTGTTTTTGTTATAGCAGCACTAGATACCTAAGACAGCAAATTACTCCAAAACTTAGTGGTTTAAACAACCATTTTATTGTATTTCATGGTTTTATGGGTGAGGAATTCAGGCAGAGCTCGTCTGAGCAACTCTTTGATGGCAACTGAGGTTACTCAGTGGCAATCACCTGGCAGATGAGCTGTTCTGTAGGGCCCGAGACAGCTGCACTCACATTCACTCAAATGTCCACTATGTCTATGAGTTGCTGGAAGGCTGGGCTCAGCTGGGACTGTTGTCCAGAGTGTCTACAACTGGCCTCTCCAACATAGTTAATCTCTGTGTGGCCATGACTTCTTCCATGACAGCTCAGGGCGCCCAGAGAGAATGTTCCAAGGGAGAGGAGGTAGAAGTTGATAGTTTCTAAAGATCTTGGCCTAGAAAATGAAACAGTGTCACTTCTACTGTATTCTATGGGTCACAGCGCCCACCCAGAATTTAGGGGAGAGTGCACAGGCTCCACTTGTCAATGGGAAGGGTGTCACAGATTTTGTGGCTGCACATGTAGTGGGTCTGTCCCAGAGTGTTGGGGATCTCCATCATCAGTCATAGGCACCCAAGTGGGAATTGCTTTCTCCTGAGGGGACATCCAGCTTAGAGACACAGAAGTGGGACATAGAACAGGTAAGTTCTGGTGGGAAGGTGAGTGGCTAGTTTGGGGCCTGGAGTGGAGGGAGCAGCCAGGGAGGGAGAGGAGAAGGGCTGGCAGGACGATGTGAGAAACAGCTTCTTCTGCCTCAGGTTTGCCTCGGGGCAAGTGGCATGAGACAGGTTTGAGTCATAGCTCTGTCACCAACTGTATGACCTTGGGCAAGGCATTTAACTTTCTGAAGCGCCATTCTCTGATCTGTAAAAGGGAGTGACAATAAAATCTCTTCCTTGCAGAGATGTTGTGAGTTAAAAATGAACTCCATCTGGAATACATACTGGGATGCACCATGGAATACGTTCCATCCTGGAATACAATAGATGCTCATTAAATATTAGATTTCTTCCTTCTTGCAACCCTGGGTAAGTCCATGGGATCTGCTTCGTACTGGAGACCCCATCACTTGTGCAATAAGCCGGTCTCCCAGAGGTATTAAAAAAGGGATGGTTTTGACCTAAACCCCAAAGAAGCCAAGGAAGGAAGAGAGAGAAGACATCATTTCCAGGGAAAAGGATACCCAGGGTGATCCTGCACACTGTCCTGTTCCCCCCATCAAACACCCACAACTGGACACACACCCTTACCCAGCTCCAGCCATAGGGACTTGACCAGCCCCAAAGGATTCCACAGACTGCAAGGAAGTGGTGGTTTTTTAAAAAAGGCCCTAACTTCTTTAACACCTCTCCTATCAAGAAGAGGAGTCTATACCCTCCGCTGAATCTGGGTCAGCAAATACCTCCTTCTACCAACAGAGTATGGTAGAAGTGAAGCTATGTGACTTCCGAGGCTAGATTAGAAAAGGCCACACCACTTCCACCTGGTATTCTTGATATACTCCATCTCAGTATCCACGTAAGATCCTTGCCATGTAAAAAGCCTAGCTACCCCGAATCTGCTGTGCTGGAGAGGTTGTGTGTTGCAGGTGCTTCGGTTGGAGCTCCAGGTGGGCTCCCAGCCGACAGCCAGCATCAACTGGCAGCCATATGAATGCGCCATCTTGAATGTTCAGCTCAGCTGAGCTTCAGATGACTGCAGCCCCAGCTGACATCTGACTGACGCTGCATGAGACACCCTAAAGAAGAACTGTCCAACCGAGCCCTTCCTTACTTCCCGACCCACAAAATCACACATAAAACAAAATGGTTGTATTTACACTACTAAATTTTGGGGGTAATTTGTTTTACAGCAATAGTAGCCAGAACATGAACCTCAGAGATTATCTGGTCTCACCTCCTCATGTAACAATTGAGGAAACCGAGGCCCAGAGAGGGGAAGAGACCTACTCAGAATCCCCATAACCAAGCAGTGGGACAACTTAGGCCAAAGCTTGTTTCTTGACTCTCAACCCAGTGTTCCCTCTACTATACAGCAAGGTACTGACAGGGATGGCTCCAACCCTCATCCCATTCACCTCATTAATTCCACGCATCAAGTATGAATTCAGTCTTCTGTGTGGTTAGGATTGTGCCGAGCAATGGAAATATGCAAAGAAGGATCAGACAGGGGTCCCTGCCTTGCAGGAGTCACAGTCTGACTGGAACGTCCCACTCACTGGCAGACCCACTGGGTGCCAGGCATGCTGTTCTACTTACATTGTCTTAGATAAGAAGAAAGCTAGGAGATGGGGAGAAGACTCTGTCACTCAATAGCAAGGAAACCATTAGTAAGATTACTCCGTGCCAGGCACAGTGCCAGTTGCTAAGCAAAAATACCCAGTGGAGGTCTGCCCTCTGGCTCCCTGTCAGAGCTGGCTGGGTCTCTGTTCCGCTCAGGGCAGGCCCAAGCGGAGAAGGGTCCCTGGGTTTCATGAGCACCCAAGAGGGTCCAGAGTTTGGTCTGCCTCTCCAGACAGCTGCTTGCCCTTTTCCTCTGGACACTGCTGGAGGGGACCAGGCCCATCAGGACTAATCAATTACATACTCTCATGGAATGAATCTGTTTTGCTGGAATTTAGCCCAGGTGGGAGGAATCTGTGCTTTTCTAGACTGAGAGATGCTGAGTGCCAAGGAGTCTTGCCAGCTGGGCCCTGAGTAACATGTGGGGTGGATGGAGGGGACAGGCTCTCTAGACCCAGGCTGGTTCTCCAGCCCAGCAGCCTTGACAGAGAAGGGCTCTGGCCCTGTGGTTCCTCCCAGGAGGAGGCCACATGGGCCCCCCACGTTATTCCCTGCCCTTGGCCAACCCCATCCTGGCTCAGTCTTCCAGAGTTCACTGCTGCTCTGGGGAGCAGCTTGAAACTCCTCAAGCAGAATGCGCCTGTGAGCTGGCACTCAGGTCCCTTGAGCCCTATGACTTCAAGTCCATGGTTTATGAGACCCTGAGTGCTGGCTTCACTTGCGTTATGGTCTGCACCCTTCTGGTTCCTTCCCTGTAAGAGCTGGGCCATCAGAAGTTGTCTTGGAGCTACCCAGAACTCCATATACACTTTCGCTGGGATTTTCACAGCAACCCAAACCTGCCTACAGCTGTGGGCAGAGACATTCTAGCTGACCTTCACAAGGCCAGATCTCCATGGGCTATCCTCTAAGGCTGAGCCCTTCCGAGATCCCTCCAGGAAGGCTCTCAGCATTTGATTTGGGGCCTGCAAGTCTCCGCAGGCTGCCTGGGGGTGGGGGTAGGGAGGAAGTGGTGGTGGGGAGGACAGGATAAAATGAGCTGATAAGCAAACTGGAGGGTTCCAGCTTTCTCTCATCCTCCATCCTCTCTGCCCTCCATGAAGAGAAAGACACCATCACCCTCCACTCAGTGATGATGTCTGATAAAGTAATTCAATTTACCAGGCTGGGAGGCAGCAAGGTATGCTGGGAAAGGATGTCGGCTCCTTGGCTTGGACCTGGCAGAAGCCAGAATGGTAAAAGGGGGCCTGAGTATCAATGGGGATTGGACTTTGCCTTGGCAGCCATGAGGGCCTGCTCCTAGGCCTGGAGCCCCACAAAACGAGCGGGGCCCAAGGTAGGAAGAAGGAGAGGTTAGATGGCTCCAGCTATTCCAATGAATCTGAGCCCCACACAAAACCCCCAGTGGGGAAGGAGGGAGGTAAATGGCTTTGATTGAAGATGCTTGAGCTTGCCACTGGCAGGGTGAGCCTCAGTTCTCAGAAAGCAAGGGCCAGTCCCTGGATGGCACAAATGGTTTGCGCTTAACTACTGGCCTAAGCCTAGAAGTGCCACGGAAGAAAGGCCTGGCCATCTACTTCCATAAAGTTTACAGCCAAGTAAACCCCACGGAACAGTTTCACTTCGTCACACTTTAAGTTGTCATGAGTCAGAATCGACTCAGAAACGTTTTTTTTTTTTGTTTTGTTTTGTTTTAAGAAACACTACTGTCATAAATTGAATTGTGTCCCCCCAAAATATGTGTCAACTTGGCTAGGCCATGATTCCCAGTATTGTGTGGTTGTCCTCCATTCTGTGATCTAACGTAATTTTCCTATGTGTTGTAAATCCTAATCTCTGCCTGTAGTTAACGAGGCAAGATTAGGTTATGCTGAAGAAGATTAGAGTGGGATGCAACACCCTTACTCAGGTCACAGCCCTGACTGAACCTAAGGGGAGTTTCCCTGGGGTGTGGCCTGCATCAGCTTTTATCTTACAAGACATAAAAGGAGAAAGAAGGAAGCAGAGAGATTGGAACCTCATATCACCAAGAAAAAAAGTCAGGAGCAGAGTGCATCCACTGGACCCAGGGTCCCTGCTCTGAGATGCTCTAAGACCAGGGGAATGATAATGACCTTGATGATAAGGACCTTCCACCGAGCTGACAGACAGAAAGCCTTCCCCTGGAGGTGGCGCCCTGAATTCAGACTTCTAGCCTCCTAAACTGTGAGAGAATAAATTTCTGTTTGTTAAAGCCATCCACTTGTGGTATTTCTGCTATAGCAGCACTAGATAGCTAAGACAGCTATGAAGCTAGAAGCTCTCTCACCAGTATTTCAAATACCACCAGGCTCACCCATGGTAGGCAGGAGTTGTTTCAGTGGAGTTTCCAGACTAAGATGGACTAGAAAGAAAGGCCTGGTGACCTACTTCCAAAAATTAGCCAGTGAAATGTGTTGGATCACAACAGAATACTGTCCGAAATAGTGCTGAAAGATAAGCCCTCTAGACTGCAAGGCACTCAAAATACACAGTGGTCGCCAACAATGGATTCAAGCCTATGTGAAGATGGTGCAGGACCAGGGAACGTTTCATTCTGTTGTACGTGACGTCACCATTTGTTGGAGTGGACTCAACAGCAGCTAACAACAACAACAGAAAGGCTACAAGTGCTTGATAGGGATCAAACATTGCCCTCTCTTCCTATTCTTTGGCCATACATTAATCCAGGGGAGAAAACCCACGGTGGCTAACACCTTCACGTGAACTGGCTCCTAGACAGATGCTCTTCCCTGGCGGCCAGAAGAAACCAGGGCACCTCGGGGTAGAAGGTGGAGAAAAGGTGATAATGGGAACAAGAAGATTGGCGAATTAGGAATTTCCAGCTGTGGCTGCCTCATGGTCTTGCTTAAGCCTGTCAGTTATCAAGGTCTTAGAGGAATGAAGAACGGTCAGAGTTCCAAGATGGGACAATTAGGCTGGGGGAGATACCTGAGGTCCTGGAATTAATAGGAAGCCCAGAATCAGTGCCACCACAGGCCAAAACCAGGCTTAAAAAAAAATAACCAGTTGCCATCAACTCAACTTCAACTCGTGGCGACCCTATATATGTCAGAGAAGAACTATGTTCCATAGGGGTTCAATGGCTGATTTTTCAGAAGTAGATCACCAGGCTTTTCTTCTAAGGTGCCTCTGGGTGGACTTGAACCTCTTTCCGGATAGCAGCCAAAAGTATTAACTGTTTGCACCACTGAGGGACTCCTAGACCAGACTTACTAGTCCCTTTTTCTCTCCACTGTCACAGCCCTGGTGGTGCAGTGGTTAAGCATTTGGCTGCTAACCAAAAGGCTGGCAGTTCGAATCCACCAGCCGTTCCTTGCAAACCCTATGGGGCAGTTCTACTCTGCCCTATAGGGTCGCTATGGGTTATAATCGACTGAATGGCAACACGTTTTTAATCACAGCCAGAAGTCCAGAGGTGATGCAGACTATTAAGTGCTCAACTACTAACTGAAAGGTTGGCAGTTAGAACCCACCCAGAGGTACCTCGGAAGGCCTGGCGATCTGTTTCCTAAAGGTCACGGTCTTGAAAACCCTACGGAGTGCAGTTCTACTCTGCAACACATGGGATTGCCATGAGTTGGAATCCACTGATGGCAACTGGTTTGAGTTTGTTTTGGTTTTAGTTATCACAGCCCTGGTGGAGCAGTGGTTAACAGCTCAGCTGCTAACCAAAAGGTTGGCAGTTCAAACCCAGCAGCTACTTCGCAGGAGAAACATGTAGCAATCTGCTTTCATAAAGATTACAGACTTGGAAACCCTATGGGGCAGTTTTACTTTGCCCTATAGGGTTGCTATCAGTCGGAATTGACTTGACAGCAACTGGGTTTGGTTTATTTAGGGTTTTATTGAGCTGAGGGGGAGGGTCAGAGCTAGGGTCTCCTAACACCACCAGGGTGGGGCAGCACCCACCCATCCACAGTAGGCTGTCACAAAGCAAGCAGGGCAGGGGGATTTCCCTCCTGGGTTCTGTGTTTTGGGGGAGTATCATGACCTCGTATACAGAGAACTAACGGGGACAAGCCATATGATGGCAACTGCAGCACACTGACCCCCCAAGAAAAGTCCAAAAAGGCCCAGGTAACGGGTTATCCCAGGGCTCTAGAATAAAACCTGCAGCAGGTGGTGAGGCCTTCTCCGGAGGCCTCTGGCCTGAGGCTGGGCTTGTATCTCCAGGAGGGGGATCAGTGCCCTGAGCCAGGTGCCCTCCTATGCAGCTCACCTCCCTAGAGTGCCTCTCCCAAGCTGAACGCTCTGCTTTCCTTGTCTCTTCCTGCCACCCCTCCCTTACCCCACCCACCCGTTTTCTGACCTCCGTTCCAGGCCTCCTTCTCCCTTGCCACCTTTCTCCCTCCTCCTATCTCTCCAGGTGCTCAACACCTTCATCCACAAATACTGCAGAACAGAAGCCCCATGAGAGGAGAGATTTACTGGAGGGGGAGAAGAGGTGAGCCTGGAACAGTTTCTGGCACATAGTAGGCACTTATATTTATTGAATAAATAAATGAATCAGGTGTGGGATGCTGCGATGGTCTTTTCCCCTCTCCCACCCCACCCTCATGAACCTCTCCCCTTTCTCCCACTTTGGGGAATGGCTGAATTTGGCTAGTTGGAGGAATGGAAAGAAGAGGAGGGACCCCAAGAGAGTTTGCCAGAACACAGTTCAGATACGGCTTTAAAGGTCAATTTTTGAATATCTTCTCTGTGGTTCTTCCTTCCTCACTGCAGCTTCTGGCCAGTCCTTGGTCTTCTCTGCCCAGTCACATTTCAGATATGTATCTTTTTTGCTGCAGCAAACTCAAAGCCAGCTAAACTCTGAAATGCAGACATCAAGTCTGGGGGGTAAGGGCACTGGGCACAAAAGGGGTGCCAGCAAATGTGTGTTTCTGACTACAGTCCAGGATTGTCCCCGCCTCCCCTGCATATTAGTACAGATCATCAAAGCTCATTGTCTTTTTGGTTTTCTGACTTCATGAATGACTTTTGCTTGTAAGAGTTCCTTGCGTTTGCACTAGGCTTTCAACTTTTCCTTGGAGCACACCTAGGCTCTTGTCTTGTTTTTCCCAGTATACCTTGGTAATGCCTGATCTGGAAAGTGGATGGTACATAGGTGTCCAGGGCAGATTCATCACCTACCTTGCATTTCTGCCTTAAAATTCTCCTTACATCACCCAGGCAGTCGTGGAGGCTGCCTTAAACTGTAAAAACTGGGGAGTAAAGATGCAAAAATGGTTCTAGATTTAAAAACAAAAACAAATGAAACGGGAAATGGCTCTTGGGATAGGGCCAGAAAAGTCGGGTTGGTGGCTAATGTTTTGGGTATGGCAGCTTCTCAATCACTCAGGAAATAGGTTCTCCCAGGCAGGCACCGTGGGAGCTATCAAGATGAAAAAGCACAGCGCAGTCTTGAGGAGTTCAGGGTCAGTGAGGGGAGATGAGGCATGGCTCCGGCAAAGCCAAACTGCAGTGAGGGAAACAACAGTAAAAGCAGGAGGGGTCACAAGACAGGCACGTTCCATTGTCCCCCAGGGCAGCAAGGAGCAAGGGCTTTAACAAAATGATCTTTCAGGGCCACTCACCACCCCTCCCCCTCAGGGTTCCGGTTTCCTTTCACCCAGGCGAGGAGCCACTTCTCTGCCCAAGGCCGCCCTGTCCCCATCCATCGTGTGGGGACTCGGTGACTGTGACTGAGGCAGTGCCATCAAGACTACAGACATCTTGGGCCCTGCTTGGGCCTCAAGGCACAGGATGGGGGCGGGGTGGTCAGGAGGCCCCAATATGGTGTCTGAGGCAGGAGGGGGCAGCCGCTCCTTGACTACACCGTTTCCCCACTCCGTTTCCAGGCCTCTAGTCAGCTGCAGTGAAACGGCAACAATGCCACCAGCTTGCCGGGGAGGGGGCGACGGGCGCAGACAGGTGAGGCGGGCGGAGGGGAGGCTGAGGTTAGAGGTCAGGGGTTCAGAGCGCTTCGGTGTCACCGGGCTGCAGTGGGAGGAGCTGCGGATTCGGGGAAGGCGGGAGCCGGGCCGAGGGGTGCGGGAGGGGATGGTGGCGGAAGCGCGCAGGGGCGGCGCGCTGGGCTGGGAGCTGGCGACGAGGGGGTTGAGCGCCTCAGCTTGGCTCGGATCGGCGGAGGGAGGCTGAGCTTGGCCTCTGGGGCCCTGAACCGCAGCGGTCCGGTCCCGCGCCGCGCCCCACCCACCCCGCCCCGAGGAGGGCGCGCCCGGGTTAGGCGCGGCCGAGAGGAAAAGGCGCCACTGGAGCGTGGCGTCCGCAGCCATCTCGGGAGGGAGACCCGGAGGCCCCTGAGCCCCTGCCCACCGGCGCCCGGGCACCCCCTCCCCTAGGCCACCTCACTGCCCGGAGATGGGCAGACGCATGGATGGCGTGGCTCCCAGCGGCGCCAGATCGCAGGAGCCCGGCGCCGGGGCGCTGCGCTGAGGCTCCCGTTCGGCGCGGCCCAGGAAGCCTGCAGGTGTCCTTGGCCGGTCAGTCGCCGCCGCCCGGGGGACTCCTTCGCCAGTGCCAAGAGCCGAGCTGCCTGGAGTGGCCCCGCCTCCCCCGCTTGGCGCCGCGCAGGACGCCCCGTCTGAGGCCCCCCCGCCCCGGCGCGGCCCCCGCAGCGCTGCGCCCAGCCCAGTCCCGCTCCCAGCCGCCGCCGTGCAGCGGACGCAGGACCCGAGGCTCGCTCCTGCGGGCGCGCTTGTTTTCCTGCTGTCGCCACCGCCTCACCCTGCGCAGCCCCACTCGCCCGCCCGCAGCGCTCGGCTCAGCCCCGCCCGCCATCAGTGCCCAGCGCTGGATTTATGAATGGGGGGAAGAGGCCACATGCCGCCGCTACCGCCGCCGCCGCCTCGTGTTGACCGCACGCAGCCCGGGCCCGCAGAGCTCCAGCTGCGGTGAGAGCGTCGCCCCGGCCCCGGCCCCGGCAAACGCTCGGAAGACTTGTTGCTGCTGCGCTGCCGCCGCCGCGGGGAAGCCGGCAGCTCCCGGAGCTCGGTGCGGTCTGGGAACCGGAGGGTGGCCCCTGTGAATGTGAGCGCGCCCGCGTCCCAGCCCCTCGCAGTGCGCCTGGACTGTGCGCTGTCTCGTCTTTTGAGGGGTAGAGGGGGCGTGTCCCGGCCCGAGCGTCTGCGTGCCCTGTCCTGGCGGGGGAGCGTGTGTGTGCTTTCCTCTGCTTCCCCAGACCCCTCACTTGGGTCCTCGGCTCACCTCTCCCCTTCCTGTCTCCCTGTCGGCGCTGCCTGCCCAAACCTCAACCACCTGTGCACCCGAGAAACCCAACTCCTCCCGCTCCGCGCCCCGGGTTGGGGGAGGTAGGGCCAAGCCGCAGAGGGGGCCGCCGCCGCCTCCTGCCTACTCCTCGTCTCCTCCCCCTCCCCTGTTTGACGCTGCCTCCTCGGGAAGGGTGTTTGGAGGGCAGCGGCAGCCCCAAGCCGGAGCCCCGCAGCGCTTCTTATGATCAGCTCGGTGTGTGTCTCCTCCTACCGCGGGCGCAAGTCGGGGAACAAGCCTCCGTCCAAAACATGTCTGAAGGAGGAGATGGCCAAGGGCGAGGCGTCGGAGAAGATCATCATCAACGTGGGCGGCACGCGACATGAGACCTACCGCAGCACCCTGCGCACCCTACCGGGTACCCGCCTCGCCTGGCTGGCCGATCCCGACGGCGGAGGCCGGCCCGAGTCTGACGGCGGCGGTGCGGGCAGCAGCGGCGGCGGGGGCTGCGAGTTCTTCTTCGACCGGCACCCGGGCGTCTTTGCCTACGTGCTCAACTACTACCGCACGGGCAAGCTGCACTGCCCGGCGGACGTGTGCGGGCCGCTCTTCGAGGAGGAGCTCACCTTTTGGGGCATCGACGAGACCGACGTGGAGCCCTGCTGCTGGATGACCTACCGGCAGCACCGGGACGCCGAGGAGGCGCTTGACATCTTCGAGAGCCCTGACGGAGG